>NC_055959.1:20045797-20248297 GCF_018492685.1 Alosa sapidissima | reverse complement strand
CACTTTCCAAATCACAGTGAGTGCAGCTATGTCATAGTGACCTGGATCTCATAGTTTATAACAGTATAGTAGGCTAGTGAGAAACGGATAAATTCACAATCTCCTCTAATCTCGTATTTTTTTGCCTCCACGATTTCTTTTTATATGTTTCTTATATTTAAAAGAAGATATCAATCATCATCAACAATGACAAGCCAGCTGGAACCTACTCGTTTTCTCTCCCTCTCGTGCGTGCTTAGATGTGTTCTCAATTAAATGCAGTAGCTTAGCATAAGTTTAAGTTGGATCTTAATGGAGAGGACTCGAAAAGTATCATCTTTATGTAACATGCTGTTGGTGCTTTTTGACAAACGTTCTCTAACAAGAGTGCAAATCAGTTTGCAGTAAAGCTACTAGTGATTGGCTAAATGTTGGTCCTTCCTCTGTCTCTTGGTGCCCTACACACAGTGCGTAACGCGTGTGGGGGTAGTGGCAGTAATCTACTGAACTGTGCTCTGGCCGCTTGTCTCCGCTATTTATTTATTTTTAGTCGCGGGAAAGCGTCTCTGGGTTGACTGGTACACGATCAGGAAATTTAGTTTTTGATTCGAGACATGTCAAGTCATCACAAGTCAAAGAGGCAAAGTCCGAGTCAAGTCTTGAGTGAATAGTATTCAAGTCCAAGTCGAGTCGCAAGTCATGCCGAATTTTATCAAGTCAAGTCTGAAGTCATTAAAATCATGACTCGAGTCTGACTCGAGTCCAAGTCATGTGACTCGAGTCCACATGTCTGGTACCTACCTAATTAGGTACGGTGGTATAACCTGTGTAACAACATATACTATCAGGTACTATCATTGTACTTGCATTATGTATTTGTGGGTACCTACATATAAGCTTAGTTGTTACATTGTAATACTGAGTGCTTTTACAAAACTTTGCCAATTGGCCTACATTTTCATCAGAGGCAAAGAGCTGACCTGAGACCTGCTGGATGGGGTAAATCTGGTCATGATAGATTTGATATACAAGCCATTCTTAGCTCCAGTCAAGGCCTCATTGTCTTCAGTGTACATGTTTTTTTGCTCTTGGGTGCTCCTTGTTGGTGCCCCCCCCCCCCCAATCCCAATCCTCCCCCACCTTTCTTATGCAGCCCTTGCCACTTAATCTACTAAACCCCTCTTCTACTGCACTCCCCCTCCCCCCCATAAATGCACAAATAGGCTGACACCAGACATAATTTCACTGCATTTCTTACTTCCAGTAACTATATGCATGTGACAATAAACTTCCTTGTATCCTTGTATCCTTGTAACAGCTGTGCTGCTACAACCTTGTTACTCTTTGATACAGTGGAATAAACCTATTAAGTGTACCAGTTAATTACTTACATGTACATCTGACATGTATGTTGTGTCATCGATGTCTTGGAACAGGTCTACTAATTCACTACATCAACTGTGTTGGTACACACTTATTGCTCTTTGATACAGTGGCATAAGTACTAAGTACTTGGGCAATTCCATGGAAAATTACGTTTTTTCTAACATCCATAACGCCAATAAAATGTGATGGTATGGTATGATGTGAATGATTACATGAAATTTGAGCATTTGCTATTTCTGGCTGAAGAATGTACATGAGAAAAATGCACAAAAAATGAATAGTAACATTCACATCATACAAATGCCAAGGCATTTCACTGGCGTTATGGATGTGACAAAAAGTCAATTTTCCGTGGAATTGCCCACTTAGAATTACATATTACATTACATGTTGTGTCATTGGTGTCTTGGAACATGTCTGCCATTACCCTACATACTGTAGTACATGTATCAACTGTGTTATTTATTACTCTTTTGATACAGTGGAATGAACCCATTCAAATAAAGTGTACCAATTAAGTACTTGTACATATACATGTACATATTATATACATCCTGTCAATGATGTCATGCATCCTGTAATTGATGTGTTGAAACGTGTCTGCTGTTACACCACACAGTACATGTGAATTAGTAGACCTGTTCCAAGACATCGAAGACACAACATACATGTCATATGTGCATGTAAGTAATTAACTGGTACACTTAATAGGTTTATTCCACTGTATCAAAGAGTAACAAGGTTGTAGCAGCTCAGCTGTTACATGTACACTGAAGACAATGAGGCCTTGACTGGAGCTAAGAATGGTTTGTATATCAAATCTATCATGACCAGATTTACCCCATCCAGCAGGTCTCAGGTCAGCTGATGAAAATGTAGGCAAATTGGCAAAGTTTGGTAAAAGCACTCAGTATTACAATGTAACAACTATAGCCTATGTAGGTACCCACAAATACATAATGCAAGTACAATGATAGTACATGTTATTACACAGGTTGTACCACTGTACCTAATTAGGTACATGTAGGTACACTGTAACAACGACACATTAAAATAAAGTGTTGCCGATGAATTTCCCCAGTAGTGGACAATAAAGACTTCTATTCTAGCCTACACGTCACATGTAGCCTACTAGAAGTGATGTTTCAGCTAGAAGTGATGGTTCATAAATTAACCCTCCAACTTTGCTGATGCACAGAACAGGTGTGCTGAGCTTTGTTTTTGGCTCTTCAAAGTGTTGTAAGTAAGGTGGTGTAAGTAGCCTACAGTATAGGCAGGTGGTGAGACAGGTCAAGAAATATGGTGCAGTACTATACAGTTGATTTTCAGAAGGTGGTTTAGAGTAGTATAAATGAAATATAAATATGTGCACTGTATTACCTTATAAGAGCAGAATAAATATGGCTATGAATAACAATGTCAGTTGATATTATTTTAAATGTTGGTGACACTACATTAATAAGGAGAATAGCAATAATAAACAATAATGTGAATGCAATATCAATGGGCAATAAATGGAAATCAACAAATACTATAACATACAAACAATGACTCAGAACAGCCTAAGTGCATGGTGAACAAATATGTCTTTACACCCCTGTAGACAGGTGCATGCAAAAACACAGAAAGCAGACAAGGATTTTGTTTTTATAACACATGTAATAAGCAATGAACATTTGAAGATGTATTGTTGTTCTTCTAACATCAATAGTAGTTGTGCAGAGGTTGTAACATAATGATAAATACATGCTGCCTGTCACATTATGAATATATACCCTGTCTTGTCTTGCACATCAGAAGCAGCAGCACTATGCTATTACATCGTTCACCGTAGGGACTAATATGAGGGAGACTGAGCTGCCAATCTCTCTTAACAGGTCCTGCACCATATCTACAAATATCTGTTCTGCTCTGCACAAACATAAGCAGGGTCTGATTTAGCGTGGCAGAGTGCTGATTGACAATAACATGGTTCCCTGCAGTGTTTGGTTGATTCCCATTGATGTTTGTGGGTTCTGTTTGACTGTACATTTTATGTGTGGAATCTCATTCCTCAGTTGTCTAACATGTTTTCTGACGGCCACTGATTGCATTAGCAGCTGAAAGACCAACTTGTAACAAGGTCCCAATTGTGGATACACCCATTAACAGTCCTTGCGACCAATGACATCCGGATCAACTACAAACTTTTGATTGATTTTCAACAATGAACAGTTAGTTCAGTGTAATATGTCCAGCTCTCTCCCCCATCTTAATAAGTCAACATTATATGATATGACCCTATTTTTACATTATAGCCTACATATGTTATAGCCTAACCCTTATCTATAGGTGACTGATGAGATTCATGTTAGCATATATTTATTGGCGACACAATTAATATTGGAGCTATTTCACTGTGGCAGACACAGACGTGCTTGGTAGCCTAGACTACGTAGTCATAGGCCAACATGAGACTTAAGCCCTCGTGTCGTCATGACTTAGGTTAGCCTATGTTCTTACTGTTGTGATTATCTGTAGGACATATTGTCTGTGCAACACAATTGTAGGCTAGGCCTATATTTGATTTTCAGTAAGCTTATATATCAATGATAAAGCTTCTTTACTTTTTTGGTGTAATTATTTAGTTTTTTTTATCTATGTAGGCTATTTTTTTAATGTTACATTATTATTTTGTTAATACATGGAATAAATCACCACAAACACACGCGACTGTAGCCTATTGGCTTCTTCTGTAGCCTACCCGGCTTGCGCAGCGCCCATAAAACAAGTGTAACCGTCGGCTCCTCGAGGCTTAATACTTAAACGAAGTTACAGCAGCTATTAGGCCCGAGGTGCAGTGAAATGGCGTCATCTGGTGGTCATACAATTCACCCGCTATTAGACCCGAAGTGCAGGAGAAGTGGATATTCAACTACGCCATCCTTCAGGTTGCAGCGACACGTAGGTGTACTTTATGTGCTGTGTCATGCTGCCATCTAGTGGTTGTGGAATATTTAACACCCATTATAGTTCTGGGAATAGATGTGCCCTCGAATAAATGTACTTTGTTACAAATTATTTGGGTAATCCATCTGATAAATTGTGTTTTTCTTTTTATACTTCGTACCTTTATAAATTAAAGTGTATCATTAAGGTACCTTTTTCAATGTCATTACTCTGACATTCGACATTAGTCGACCATAAATTTGGGCAATGGGCACATTGTTAGGGGTTGACACTTTGCATAAGATTTCTCCACATTACTTGATCCAAATTCTGTGATTTTTGTTGTATAAATGTTGTACAATTATGTAGTTTCGTATCAAAGTGGAATGGTGGTTTTCATAAGTCAGCGGCGTTAGTTTGAGCACATAATTGACGTTTTGTTTACATGTGTTCAATGTAAGTCAATGGGAGCCGAAAATCCATAAATAGCGGCGTCCAAAGAATCTTTTGCCGGATAGCATGACGGCGGTCCGTATGCACAGGCTGAGATCTTTACCACCATCAACATGAATTTGAAAGCTTTATAATGAGACATAACCCGTTAACAAAATTGAGGCTCGCAGACTATCCGCATAATTTCCCCCCATGGTTTTTTTTAATGATAAACTTTTCTTTTATAAATGTAGTCAAAGTTTAAGTTATTAATAGGTTTAAGCCTAAATACGCCCATATAAACGTTTTATATTTCAAACAAACCAAAAAGAGTCAACTTAGCCATCTGTCTAGCCTTGAATTGATGTGCAGGAAACAGCAACTTAGTTATAGGAAATAGTTTATTAATGATTAGTGCCAGAGCCATTTACCCCCAAAACTTCACTGCTAGAGCTTGGTAGCCTACAGTGTCTGTTAATTTCTACTCAAAAAGACTAGATGAACACTTTTTACCACCATCAGGACTACGACTCAAGTTTCAGGAGGCACAATGAGCAACAAAAACAAGATAACACGTGTAGAAGAAATCGAGACAAGTCTCAAACAGGTTTGTCATATAACTAACTCATGTTAGCTGTTTTTATACGCTAGAAGCTAGCCAATATATAGTGCTAGCTCAATTAGCTGCATGCCTGCAAGGTCATATCAGTATTTCCTGGCTATTCAGGATAAAACATTACTCTCTTTCATCACTGATGCCCTGGAACGGAATGCCCAACTCCACATGAAAATGGTAAAGTTAACATTATATTCCCCTTTTACCTAGACTAATGCTTAATTTCATTGTAATGATGTAATTGCATTGAATGGTAGGCCTAGTCATAGTACAACCTGTCACATATGTTGATGTTTGTCAGGACTCCGTCTTCTTTTCACTATATGGTAAACTGGAGAGCATGGAGAACAAAATCATGCCAATGTATGAGGAATCACAGAGGTTAAAACAGCTGGATCTTAAAACAGACCTAACCCTGGCAGAGTTAGATTCTGTCATTTCTCATTACAACATCAGGGAGACCACGGCATGGATCATTAGTCAAGGGTAAAAAGTGACTTAGTTGTATGTTAAATGTGTGGTTAGTTTATTTAAACTTTATGACGTTGCCAGCCTAATGTTTTGGAAAGCAATTCTATGCTTGTCTGCTGTCATGTAGCCCCACAGGACGACTGAAAAATTATCTGGACTGCTTAGACCAGATCAAGAGAGCCATGGAGTATTTTGAGGAAGTTATCCCTGAGGGTCCTGAGCTAAAAGCACTGGTAACGTTAATTTACTTTCGTTTAAGCCCGCCTCAGTTATTCTGCCAGCTCACTTTATAAAATTAAATGCTTTTAGAATGGAACCAAAATGAGAAGAAACCATATATATCGGCAATGTAATTGACAACATGATTGTTTTTATTGTTATACACAAGACAATGTACAGTATTCAATTATTTGTGCTATTAGATCTTTCCACTGTAGCTACATAATAATTGGTAATGGTTTTTATGACCTGTCACACAGAGGCAGACCAAGAATTCAGCCAAGGCACAGCTGCTGTGTGAATTCAAGAGGTTGTTGCTAAGGTGCAGTAACCCCGCCTCTCCAACTGACATCCTGAACCTGATTGACGAAGAGGAGGTGTTGGGCACTCAGAAAGAGGATGTGGGCATCCCCAGTAATCTACTGCAGGACATGGTGCCAATCTCCACCTGGTTTGTGGAGGACTGCTCCAGCTTTGGTAATGGGTACCTCAATGCCCTACTCTACTGCACTAGATTTTATTGATCACAAGACGAGAGAAAGTGATACCAGTGTTTTTAATCTTTTTAAAGATAACTACAATAATTATTATTCAGGCTATACTAGCCAGCATTGGGAGATGGGGGTGAGTCTTTTTCCCTCATGTAGAATTGTTTTTGTATTTGCAGCGTACCCACTTATCAAGAACACAAGGAGTTGTTAAGATAGATGTTAGAGGAGATTTTAAGGATTGTGGATGATGATAGGAGTGGTTCGTACAACCCTACATCCTTGTTAGTTTATGTGTTTTGTTTTGTCCAGATTGTTGGCTAGAGGACATTGACGAGGCTGACGAGGCTTTCATGTGGAAGGGTGTGAAAAAACTGAAAACTAGGTCACTAGACCGAGACACTTGCAGAAGTCCCCACAAGAAGAGAACAGCATCATGGTTAACCAACAAGTTGAAGACCCGCTCATTGGACCGACCCTCAAACCTGGGGCCTTTACCTCGCCGCAAGGAAGACTGTCAGTGCCAATGAGTTGATACATGAGAGTTGGCTTTCACCTGTTTTCATAGTGTATTGAAAGTATTATTTGTCATAAATGCCTGTGTTCCTAAAGCCCATTATCTTGCCTACTTGCAGCATGATTTTATAATTAAGCTATAAGAATATGAAACTGTATAGAGTTGTTTAGGTAAAATAGTTTGAAATAATATGATGTGGTAAATTGGAACTATTGAACTAACCATGTTGTGACTAGTATCAGGTCATTCAAGTTTCTAAGTCAAGGAAAGCATGTACGGCAATAGTATGTGTTCTTCACGTACACTTTAAGCCCCCTTTCCCATACCTAATTTCACCCCTCTGTATATGTGCATATTAGCTAAACTCCGTGAACTCCCAGACATCATTGAAGAGGAGAGTCCGCTTACTTTGGCAAGCAATCAGAGTAGACGGAAGACACGGTCTCTTGATCGCTTAGAATCACCAAACACTTTTAAGGCACCTTTCCCTGGAAGCCCCTTCACAAGGAAGACAGTGTCATGGGTGATAGGCAAGAAGAAGACCCGCTCACTAGAGCGACACCCAGGTTTCGAGCCTGTGCATGGCCTGTTCAGTGGAAGGCCTCAGCGAGTAGTCAGTGAGTATGACAGTGAGAGTGGATGTATATGTTTATATATTTGTGTGTGTATATCTGTAGTCATAGGCACCTGTTGGATTAGTTGTTTTAGCAATATGTTTGTGTAAGTGTGTTTCTCATTCTCATTCAAGAATATAACCAGAAGATGCAAAAGATAAAAAACACAAAAAATACATACTCTCAACTCAGTTGACAGAGCCGGCTGGTTCTGGTTCTGACACTGACACATTGGTGTGATACGCAGGCAGGAGATGACAACACTGACAGATCGAAAACCTTATCGATAAGCTATAGCTGGAAGAGCTCATACTTCAGTTAAAATGGGAAAGTCAAAGGTATATATTCTAAGAGTCTCTGTAGGCGTTTTTTCCACCGACAGCGAACCTGTTCTTTAACTGGTTCCGGACAGGAACGGAGCCGGTTCTCTGTCGATGGAAAAAGGCTAAATAAGGCAAACTTATTCCCACCTGGTTGTGTACAATGGAGAGGGTCACCAGAGACAGCTTGAACAGTTTCGGGTGTCCCCTCATGGTGGCTTGCTGAGATGATCTTCTTGACCCCATCACAGCTGGATCTCAGCTTCTGCTGGGCAGAGCGTGCCCGTCATTGGGGAACGACAGCTTCATCAACAGCTTCCCCTTTAGCTAGTCCTGCTAAAACAACAAATTCAGTGGTCACCTGATACCAAAATTGGACTGGAACCAGAACAAAAACAGCATTTTATATTCTTAAATACTGTGTGCATATCTCCTAGCCTGGCTAGCGCCACCACTTCTCAATGAGACGTGGTCTGGGAACCAAACGTTCATTTTCTCGTATTTGAAAAAAATGCCCAGATCCGTTTATTGGGTGCCACGGGTGTCTATCAAATGCGTCTGTACATAGCTCATCATCGTCTTGCTTTCCCACCTGTTCTGTGATTGGTTCCCTATCTCAGGCGAAAATTTGCTCCATGGTCTCGAGGCTGCCTTAGCAGCATGAATCAAATCGCGCGCAAGGCAGCATGGGAACACCCAGGCTACATATCTCCAGTGTATTATGGTTATATTTGATGAGAGTGAGAAATAGATGTGTATGGCCATTATAAATAAGATTTTTTCTGAGATTGCTCTCTCTTTTATATGCAGACATCTTTACTACATATTCCAAGGCACGATCATGTCGCTTGCACCGCTCTCTTAAGGATTTCAAAGGTCACTTGCGGAAGACAAGCGTTTCCTTCACAAGCCTGCACTCCTTGTCCTCCTCCTCCTCCTCCTCCTCATATTCCTCTTCGTCTTCCTCACTCAGCTCTTTCAGGGGCAGCCTAGCGAGGATCTTCAAGAGACTAGGTCAGACTGAATGTCTGATGTCTTGATGTCAATTATAGTTTCAACAATGATTTCAATGCCTGCATTCTTACAGTATAGCAAAGATAGCTATGCTATGCTATGGATGCAAGAAAAATGTCAAACGTTGTCCAACACCTGTCTATCTATCTATCTACGATATATAATAATTTAAGGGATATGTCATATTGAAACTCAAGGCTCTGTGTTCTTGTGTCTTTTCCTACTATCTAAAAGGGAAGGAGGGTTGGAGTGACATCAACATTGATTGCTACAGTCAGTGCCTCAAAGCCTTCAGTCTTCTGGCCAGTGTGGAGTTCTCTGCCCTTGCCAGAGTCTTTCCTCAGATTCACTGGAAAAAGACCTTTGACCCACTGGTGCAGGTTAGATGATAAACAAGGTGGTTGGAAGGAGGAAGAATGTGCTCGTCATAGATGATGTTTGTATTGTAGCAGTTGAAGGTATTGAGTTAAGGTGATGATTGTGCATTCCTCTAATTGCATGTTGTTGGGCAATGTTCCTGAAAATTGTTCTAAGGCAGATTCCCATTGATTTTGGGCAAGTCAGAAGTCAAATCGTCACTTTTTGGTCATTAACATTACGCTAAATTTAGGAGAATGTTACTGCATGAAGGCCATTGATCTCACCATTCAGAATGTCATGTTTTCTTTAGGTTATGTCACATACTGGTATTCCTTTTTCTCTATCTACATTCTACAGCTTTTATCTGTCTGTGTGTCAGTCTGTCATTCCATCCATCCATCCATTTGTCCCCCTCCCCACAGGAAGCTTTAGATGTACTGATTGAGGAAGGGGAGTACATCGTCTTTGCTGTGCGCCATGCCGTGAATGCTTACCATGTTTATGACGCCCTGCTGACGCTCCTCCGTGCCCTTTACACCCTCAAGGCTGCACAGCCCAGCATCAACAAGGTGCTGGAGGTGAGCAGTCCATTTGCAGTAATAAGAATGTGCATGTTTCAGTTCAATCGGGATTGTCTCTCAGTTTCTGATCATGTGATTATAGTACACAACCAACGAAACCAAGGACAAGTTGCCCAATCTCATTGAGTCCATGGGAGCTTTTGCTCAGCAAGCTTTGGATAAGTATCCCGGTAGAATTATGGTATGTTGTCCTGAGTGTCGGCTGCCTGGTTGCTGTTGAGAGTAGTGTCTACACGTTGCATTCTTTATAAATTGAAAACATGTAGCACATATTCTAAAATATGAGAATAATGTTAAAAGGAAAGTGAAGGATCACTTGGCGAAACGCATTGTTCACTAAAAAATAAACCAGCAAAGAAATCCCACCAGTGTGCGGTGATCCTTCACTTTCCTTTTAATCTATTCACGACTGCACCTCACCAGCACCTGGAAGGCTGTGCACAGGAACTTTATCCTTATGAGAATAATGTTATTTATAGGAAGAGTGGAATAAGAAAAGAGAGATGCCTGAGGATGGGACAGTTCATGAGCTGACCAGCAATGTAAGCTGCACGCTTTGTTATCACGAAACCTTTCACCTGAGATCATCTTTTTACTGTAACATCAGTGAGGTGGTTTAAGATGTACGCTGTAAGATCTCCGATATCAGTGCAGTGAGTTGAGGGTATGCATATGGATAGATTGGGCCTTCTCACTATTCCCAGGTCGTTCTCTTTCTAAGCCAGCTGGTCCAGTTGAAGTCAACAGCAGAGCTTTTCCAGGTTCCAGCTTCCAGGGGTACGTTTACTATACCTTTTAAGTATTATCTGAACAGTTGACATGCTCCAGTTAGGGAAGCAGCATGAAAGTCAAATTTGGTTTTAGAACATCCGTTGTTGTCAGTGTGAGTTTTTTTTGTTTATATTTTTGTTGTTGTGTTTTTGCAGAACCAGGCAGTGAGACCCCAGATGATATCACATGTCTGAGACCATTCATTTGTATGTGAATTAGGGTCTAGACAGTTTTTTTACATTGACTGTAAATCTCAAAAGAGTGCATTCTAAGCTTTCAGGCTGAGTTTTTTTTTTAAATACATCTTTCTCTCTCTCCCTGCTCTGGGTTTTCAGCTGAGGTGCTCGAGCAGATCTTCCTGAGTCTGGAGAACATGGCCACCACATACGATGACCCTTCCCTAAGAGCCATCTTCCTGTTCAACAACTACAACTTCATTCACAAATCTATTTTGAGGTAATAATAATAGGTGTAATAATGATAATTATAATATTATAGTAACAGTAATAGTACTTAACAAGTAATAATTAACAATAAATATTAACAATATGAACAATAAACTAGAATGTAATGCCAGAGGAATTACAATAGTGGATGGAAAGCTGCTGGCTTAATGTTGGTGGGGAAATTCCTTGAAAAAAAAAAAAAATTAAATCACTTAATCTTTGAGTTCATACAAACCCTCATACCAAAAGACCTTGTGTGTCAAGGCGTTCTTGAGATATAACACTCAAGGTGTTTTTGACCTTGACATTTGACCTTTGACCTCCAACATCAATTCACTTCATCTTTGAGTCCATACAAACACTCATACCAAATTTCAGGCATGTATGTCAAGGCATTCTTGAGATATCGCACTCAGAGTGTTCATTGACTTGACCTTTGACCTTTGACCTCCAACATCAACTCACTTCATCTTTGAGTCCATACAAACACTTGTACCAAATTTGAAGCATATGCGTCAAACCGTTCTGGAGATATAATGCTCAAAGCATGAGATATGGCTGTGACTTTTATTTTGACACACGGGAAACACTTAAACAGGATGTGTAGTTTTAGGGAGCACCAGATTGTATGCATTAGAAGCTGAGATGGTTGAATTCACAGGTGACACCTGTGCCAGTGTTCTAATTAGCCCGGGAACTACTCTGGGAGCTTAACAAGCGCAGCCAGAGAGGGTTAAAGCGGAGCTAGTAATCAAGGATCTTTGGCGCAGCTGCCTTTAGGCCATTATGACATCACAGCCTTTGAAGTTTATGGGGGAAAAATGAGCTTTTTAACATTTTTAATCCCCTATTTCTCAAAAAGTAGAAACTTTTTTAAAAATCTGAAAAAATAACTCTCTTGCCCCACTCCAGACCTCCAGAACGGTTATTTCAACATGTCTATACGTTAAGCGGTTAGAGTCGCATTAATTCTTGAAAAGGTAAAAAGAAAAAAAGGTTATAATAAGAAGAAGCCAGGAGATTTCAAGATAGTGGATTCCATAACAAGTTTATACTTATGTAGTGCCTTTCAAACTGGAGGTCGCTTTACAAAAAGTCATCCCCTCATCAGTTTTTCCAACTTGTCAGAAAGGGTCCAAATAGTGCTCCACCGATGTTAATTTGCATGTGTTTGAGATATGCATGTGTTTGGTATTGTGTTGTATAATAGTATTTGACATAATGAAAAGGCTTTTCATTGTCAGAGGAATTGCATTGCCATACACATCTCTCTGACATTACAGTAACATCACTTGAATCATTCAATCTTGAATCAATGACCACAGAAAAAAAAAAAACTAGATGTACTGCAGAGCGGTACAAAATATGTCTGCCACCCAGTCCTGCACATTCTCTCCGCAAAAATAAATCACGCTTGTCAATTTGTCTCCATCCCCTACTTTTGTGTGTGTAAAATAGTGTGTGTGTGTGTATATGTGTGCTTCTGTGTGGGTGTGTTTATGTGTGTGTGTACGTGAGTGTGTGTGTGTGTGTTGTGTGTGCGTGCCTGTGTGTGTGTGTGCGTGCGTGCGAGTGAGTGTGTGTGTTCATGCGCGTGTGTGAGCGTGCATGCGTACTGTGGGTGTGTTTATGCGTGTGTGTGTTTATGTGTGTGTGCCTGCGTGTGAGTGTGTGTGTGTGTGTGTGTATGTGCGTGTGTGAGCGTAAATGTGTACTGTACTGTGTGTCTTTATGTGTTTGTGTGTGCGTACGTGTGTATATGCGTGTGTGTGTGTGTGTGTGTGTGTGTGTGTGTGTGTGTGTGTGTGTGTGTGTGTGTGTGTGAAGCTGATATGATAACTCCACGAAACTTGGCATGCATTCAGAGGGTGTCATAATGATCCTATTCTTAAAATTTTGTGCAGTTTTAAACTTGTCAGTCAAAGATACCTGCGATTACACAGACATGCCCACCAAGTTTTGTGCAGCCTGGTCTTTCAATGTCCCGAGAATCGTTGACACAAATTTACTGAAGAAAAAAAAAATTCGGAAGAAGAAATCTCTGACTAAACCCATATGACCACCGCTTCGCTAGCATTCCGGTCATAATTAATGGGCTGAACAAAACAACAGATCTAAATGGGGCCGATTGGTAGATAATGAACCTGCCACTTGCCAATCTCATTTCCCTTGGAGTGAGCTATAGTTTCATTTTGTCAATGAAAAAGTAAAATAGATCTTTAATTTGATAAATTGGTCAGTACAGCAGTATTGGTTCATCCTCTAATATTCCAGTGTGATGTGTGAGGGTGTGTGCACAGTGAAATTTCATATGTATGTTTTCAACCCATCAAATACAGAACAGTGCTGCAGCAAGCTCATTCCCTGACATAGGGAGGCGAAAAACTCGGCAATCGAACTGCCTCCAAAAACTCATATGACCGTTGAAAGTGCATATAGTTGTGTGTAAATGTAATTGACACAACAGAAGGTGGTATTTATTTTTAATTGTGTGAAAAACACGGAGTCGGAGTGTGCAATGGCCTTTAGTGGTGCATCTCAATAGCTTAGTGTGTCCCCAGGGCTCAGCTGAGAGGGCTGTGGGAGGAAGGCGCTGATGCACCACAGGCTGTGTGGGAGAGCAGGACGGAGGAGCAGAAGCAGAAATATCTCCAAAGGTGACAGGCCAGGACAAACAGAGACAGGGAAAGAACAGTGGACCGGAGAGGATGGGTTCTCCCTGCTGCACTTTTTTAATAATCTCTGTGAAGGGGAGATTGTGTGTGTGTGTGCGTGTGTGTCTGTGTGTCTGTCTCTGTGTGTGTGTGTGTGTGTGAGAGAGTGAGTGAGTGAGTGTATGTATGCGTGTGGGTGTGAGTGTTTTTTGTATGTGTGTGTGCATTTGAGTGTGTGCGTTTATATTTGTCTATGTTACAGCTGGTTGGCGGTTATTGAATACCTGAAGGATGAAGGGATTCCTCCTGTACAACCAGGCTCTGAGGTAGACTTTTGGAAGTTGTTGGGTCATAATGAATACATACAGCATAACTTTGTAGATGTGATCGTTTTTTCTTGACTCTCACCGCTTATCTTTTAGCTAAAAGAAAAAGAGTGCCGCTTGATCAAAGGAAAATTTAAGGTACAAAGAACACTGTAGGTTTTTAAATTCCCTCTTCTGTGATTGATCTAAAATGAATTCAAACAGATTTCACAGAGGACACTAAATCACACAGTGTAATTTCCATGCAGTTACAAGCACCAGTGATATGCATTAGATGCCAAATGTGGTTTATTTTCTATGACCTCTTTTTTCTATGACTCCCCTGTTGTTAGAGTTTTAACGACAGCCTAGAGGAGCTGCTTAGGGCACAGAGGGAGTGGGCCATCCCTGACCCGGACCAGCGAGAGGCCCTCTCTAGGGGCCAGGTCTATGTGGTGGGACAGGCCTATAGGGCCTTTCTGCAGCGGTGAGCTCCAGTCATAGCCACACTTTTAACTTGTTTTCGATATAATAATAATAATGATAATAACTAGATGTACCGCATGACCACTGCCCAGTCCTGCACATTCTCTCTGCTTGTCAGTTTGTCTCCATCTCCTACTCCATTCCCTACTTTTGTGTATGTAAATGAGTATGTGTGCATAGTGTGTGTTTGTTTTTGTGTATATGTGTGCTTCTGTGTGTGTGTGTGGGAGGGTTCGCTTATGAATGTGTGTGTGTGGGGGGGCGGGGGGTAATGGGTGTGTGTGTGTGACTGTGTGTGTGTGTGTGTGCTTGTGTGCGTGTGCTTGCTTGCCTGCATGTGTATCTGTGTGTGTGTGTGTGTGTGTGTGTGCCTGCTTGCCTGCATGTGTGTGTGTGTGTGTGTGTGTTTTGATGTGTGTGTGGGTGTGTTTATGTGTTTGTGCGTGTGTGTGTGTGCCTGTGTGTGTGCGTGCATGTGAGTGTGTGCGTGCTGTGTGTGTGCATGTGCGTGTGTGTTTATGTGTGTGTGTGTGTGTGCGTGCGTGTGTGCATTGTACCTCAAGAGTATCAAATACATGCAAGTCAGTGGCAGAGTGCAGTACAGGATGTTATGGTGTGTTCAAGACTATTCGAACTCGCGCCAACTCAGAACACACACAGTTCCTTTAATACACATCTTTTTGTTTTACATGAAAAAAGTAAAGATGAGAATCAAAAGAAAATGGCTAACACATGGTTTACAGAATGTCCATCTTCATGCAGGTATGAGCAGGTTAACTTCACCAGACACCCACAGAAGTATAACCAGTACAGCCCTGAAGAACTGGATGAGATGATTGAGAGGTTCTTTGATACCCTAATCTGACTAGGGATCTGCTATCGAATTACATGGTGTTCACTAGTGTTCATTAATTATTCATTTGCAATGTTTTGCATGTTCTTTGCTGAAATCTGCTAAATAAATATCTCTATTTCAAAGCTGTCTCAAGGTCATTTTGTCAGGTATTTGTCATTGATACATGTCTGGGAAGCAAGTGCAGTGCATTGAAAAAGAGAAAAATATATACTATGGATATTATGAGTGAAAGTAATTGTGGTGAATAATTACTTTATATTAACTTAGACTGGCAAACTTCAGGAACACTCAGGAATCAGGTTTATTCCGTTACAAGCAGAGAGGGTAAAGAAATGGTCTATGGTCTGTGTAGGCCATGGCCTCTGTTGGATCAACCTCTCCCTCTTCCTCAGTTCTCCATCCTTCTTACAATGCAAGTTAATCACTTTTGTATGGGTTAAACAAAGGAAGAATTTGGCGGCAAAATAATCCCACTTGGTTGGTTCTCCAGATGGCATCAGACACACCTACTTCACACCTATCTGAAGAACATGAGGAGAGATATCTTATATGTAAGGGATAATGTATAGAACGCCGGTCATTGTCGGGAGATAGGTCCCGACAGGGCGAACCGGACCCTGACGCGCAGCGGAGCCGTCCGTCAATGACCGGCGTTCTATACATTATCCCTTACTTATTACACGGCTCTTCATAGTGCTGCAGAATGCTCCATTCACGTGAATGGGCCTTCCCAACGTTCGGCGGTCTGCTAATTCTGAATAACAGACCGCTGTCAAGGAAAATGGGCTTTGTGCTTCTAAGTCAATTCTTTCATATCACTACGCAAGGATTGGAACTTCATTCAAAAGTGAAAGCAGACGGTTGATCAGCTGTGTTCTAAAGAATGTTTGATTCAAGTTCAGCGTGTGTTGTTGCGAACTATTTGTTTCTCAGCAAAAGCCATGATGAAACGGTAACAAATAGGCTATAGCCTAGGCTATGTGGGCTAAAGAGTCATACTTTATTGCCTGGGAGTTTATTGTGTCGTTTTGGTAAGTAGCCGTGTAATAAGCGGGATAATGTATATAACGCCGGTCATTGTCGGGAGATAGGTCCCTTCAGGGCGGAACAAGACCATCACATGATCCGTCCGCACGCAGGAGATGCGCGCCTTTGTCTCAGCAACGTGGCCAAGATTATAGCACTCCTTCTCTCCCTCCTTCTCTCTCTCCCTCTCTTCTCTCTCTCTACTCTACATTATCTCTCTGTCTCCCTCTCTTCTCTCTCTCTCTCTTCTCTCTCTCCCTGTTCTCCAGATGGCATCAGACACTCCTACTCACACCTACTTCACACCTATCTGAAGAACATGAGGAGAGATATCTTATATAGACCCTTTCAACAATAAAAACAAAAACAATGCTTGAACATTCTATTTGGGCCCCAATCTACTTCCTCTGCATTAAGATAACATGGAATGTTAAAAAGGAAGTCTTGTGGGGCCAACTATGATGCTGATAATGGAACTCTATTGAAAGGGTCAAATAAAAAAGGGTCAGAAATATCACTTATAGAATGTTCCAAACATTCTCACAATCAAATCATTACAATTCTTGTACTGAGACTATTACAATGATACCAAACATGAATATATTTACATTTCATGACACATGGATACATTATAGCAAGGTAACATCCTTTGTCTTGTGGATCTGATAGTCCTTGGAACCAGTACATTAGCATTTCATTGGGGGAGGGGAGGATGTCTTTGTTTAATGCCAAGAGGGGCCACATGGCTAACTAAAAGTAATAATTTTAACCCTAAAAGAATTGCTATCATGAGGTAAACATTATTTCAAATCATTCCAGAAACCAAAGTTGTTTTCATCACAGATGTTTTGTTGAACAGTGACCACTATGCCGATCATATAGATAAGACAGAGACAAACGTAAAGCACTAAGTAGATGCGGTCACATTTCTCAGCAAAGGCCATACGCTTGTTCTCCTGGTTCTCCTTTTGCTGTTTGGTCTCGATGAAACCCAACACTCTCTGGTGAAACGTGTCCTCCATCTCAGGCACATTGCCTAGTGCCACATCACCACTGACCACTCCATTACCTGTGTGAAAATGGTTGTTGTCACACGGTTACTCATTCTATTGTGGTCACGGTATGGTTGGTGTAGTGAGGTTGTGTACAAGCAATACTGTTTCCACATCACATTGGCATAGAGGTAAAATTACAAGCTGAAGCTGAAGTAAGTTATTATGTGACCTTGACAGTGTTGTCAGTGTAATTGTTTATGGTCTGTTGCCTTCTCCAACTTCAAACTGCGAAGATATATGAATTCCCTGCACATGTGAGTTAATGGTGGCATGAAGGCAGGTATGTCCTCACCCTTCTCCTGCTTGTCCTCAGTAACCTTTCTACATCCACACAATAGGAAGACACAGCCTCCTGACAGGCGAGTGAGGAGCAGTGAAGTCAGCATGCTCATTACCAGCAAGAGGAGGGAGATGAGGAAATGGTACCCTGTTAAGTACAAAGACCATGTTGCAAAAAAAAAATTATGAGAATACACACACACACCCAGCACACACACACATACACAGTTATTTAGACAAAAGAGCTGGTTCTCCCAAACCATTCACAGATGTCACATGGTTTGAATGACATACCCCACACCATAAGACACTAATTGTTAAATTGTTATTACAAAAGTATCACACCACAGAGTATATGCTCTTCGCCCCATATGTTTGTGAGTGTGATTTTGCCTAGAAACCCAACTCTGATGGTGGTCAATTGGGTAGCATGTAGCGTGCCGCAAACATACTAATCAAGGGGCTGCAGTTGCCAGAGTCAGGGAGGTGCTGCGTCAGCAGGACGAGAAACATCGTGAAGCTGAGGACCAACGTGACCTTGAAGCTGTTACGCCCGCTGCCCAGCGGCAGCATGCTGCTCATGATGTCGGCCAGGACGATGAGCACGCTGGGCATGAGAAGGCCCACGACAGGGTTGAACGGACTGACCGACAGCTCTATCTACAGAATGCAAACAAAACGATATGATTCCAACAAAACTGTATGACTCTAACAAAACTGTATGATTCTAACAAAACGGTAGGATTTTCTAACAAAACTATATGAATGACACTCTATGGAGATCATTCTAAGTGCATTATGCAGCACAGGTCCTTTGCAATGACTATGCATTTTATTTAGTTATGTGGATGAAATTGTAACATTACCAATCATTGGGAAGAGAGATTGTGCACATGGGTTTGTGAGTGTGCCAGTGCATTTTCCTGTTTGTTCTATAATGTTTGTTCTATAATGTTGTGTGATGCAATTGCCCATTTTACATAGAGGTAGGTGCGGAAGCCGGAACCAGTAAGAACCACTGAATTAGTAATCCACTCTGCAGTGCTTCCAGCGGTCCAGGTCACGGTGCCAAACTCTAGATGCATACCACAACCTGAAACCGACACACAGGCATGAGATGAATGAAACAACGTAGGGGTCCAAAAGAAGCTTGTTAGTGGCAAACATTAGGGGTCGCAAGTGATGCTACTACAACTACAACAACAACTAGAAACGCAATTCCCAAGGAATTACCAGTGCATGAAAATACAAAAGTTGTGATGTAAAATATCATGTATAGTTAAAATAGATAATACAGAGCTGGTTACTGCGGTGATGCTAGGACAGACATGGCAGTTGCATAGCTTAATAAAAGTTGATAGTTTAAAAGTAGACCGTTTAAAAGTTTAACGTAGATAGTTTAAAAGTTGTTGATAGACAGCTAGTTTAATAGATAGATAGTTTAATGATAGTTTAAAAGTAGACTGTTTAAAAGTTTATCGTAGTATATCTGCGTTTGAAGACCTATGTTACAAAGTTTGAATGAAGTTAAACTGTTCAAGAGAAATTGTGTACGGAAAAAGTGGTAAGCGGAATAATAATAATAATAATAAGTTGTTGCCTAGGAAGAACAGTACAGTGCATTTTCATGCACTGTAATTACCCTGCTGCAGCCACTGACACTACTAGTAATGTCACCTCCATCAACAATGATAAAATAACATCAGTCACAAAAGTTTAAAAAGTAAAATAATAATAATATGGTAATACTAATGTTAGTGTGGTTCATGTCTGCCAAAGGTAATGTAATTATCTGCCTGAATAGTAAAGTCAGGGCCCACCCTCCTTATTTGACCAGCCATTTAGGGCCACTGGGCAGAAGTCCTTGATGATGGGGTAATTAAAAAGATTGATTTCGCATTTCACTGTAGTGTCCATGTTGATGTTATATTCAACAGTTCCATTGCTCTCCACCACCACGTCAGCGTTGACAGGCGTTGTCTTAACAGCCACTCTAAGAGAAATGTAAAACATGCTAATGATTCCCCTGCTACCAGGTGTGTAGTCTCTTTGATAGAATGTCACCTAGTGGTTGTATCACCAAATATCTGTGTGTGTCTGTAGTGTAAATGTACTCACGCGTTGTCCACGGTGAGGACAGGGGTCCAAATCTTATCAGCTGGAAGAACCACAATAGAGAAGTTGTTGACTGTCTCATCCCACGAAAGATCAGGATCATTCCATCTCTGTTCCCAGAATAAAAGTTATTCCTCATACAATGGTGCTAGCTTTGGGGTTAATATAGAATGAACAGTATGATGAAATGTGGGAAACACAGGAGAAAAACATTCAACCTACCAATTTCATAGTCAATCGACTGGAGACATGCATCAGTTTGGTGTCCTTAGTGTAAGTGGAATGAACAAATATAGAAACAAGTCATTTGAGCTGAAGTCAGTAATAATCCAGTTATGTGGCACAAAGTAGGCCTAAAACTTTTTGGTTACACTTTACTTGATGGTATCTACATAAGAGTGACATGACACTGTCATGACCGTGTCATAAACATTATAAACAAGTTCTGTTATTAAGATTCCTTCGGTTTTTGTCATGACAAGTTAGGGTTAGGGTTAGAGGTTAGGTTCATGTGTCATGTCACTCTTATGTAGATACCGTCAAGTAAAGTGTTACCAACTTTTTTTTTTACAAGAGCGATAGAAAATATGAGGTTAATGACACTCACCACTGCTATGGTCTCATAGCGAAGATATACTACATTGACATTAATGTCACAGGAGGGTGACTGTGGCTGACTGACGATGTTCTTTGCTACCAGCTGAGATGCCAAACATCTCCTGGTGACACACGAGGTAACATTGTCTTCTGCTGCTGAAAAACATGCAACACACGTAGAACATAAGAAATATGCTGCAAATAGCAAAGCAGGATTTTTGCATCTTATATACAGTATTCATGCCGTGTATTTTTAAGTACAACAACTCTTTTATCTGTGACTGATGCATTGAAAGTAGCTAAAGTCTCTGCTCAGTCAGTTTTATTTTTTATTTCCATGATTTCTCTCCTCTATCTGAACTAGGAATCTCTGGGGAAACTTTTAATAGGTTTATATCATACCTCAAAGGATGTTCATTCAGTGAACAAGGACAGGTATCAAATTTTCACAACCTTACCACAGGCATACCACAGGGGGTAATTACTTGGTCCTCTTCTGTTCTCCATTTACACCAAAGTGAGCTCATTTGCGCACATAGATGTGCCTATCCCTGTTATACAGATGATACTCAACTGTCTTTCCACTTGATGACTACTATTTCTGCTCAGATGTCTGCATGCATCACAGATATTTCAGACAGGATGAAAGATTGACTCATCAGCTCTCTCCTAAACTGAGCTTCTGGTATTCCCAGCTAATCCAGCTAGACCTTATCTCAGATCAGATCTTATCTATAATATGCCACACAATTTATTGTACAGGCCAAGGTTCTTTCCAAACTGAACTATTGCAATAGCCTGGCGAGCCAGACCCACAATAAAATGTAGGGTCTGGGCACTCACCGTTCGCAGTGCTCAGTCCGAGGGGCGGGATAATCAGTTGTCTTTCAAATTCCCTCTGCACGCAATAGGACGCAATAGGATATTTGTTTTCAAGTAACAGGGAATTCAAGCCAAACCGTTGCAACTCTGCCATCAATCATTATGTTAAGCCCACCAAACGACTCTATAGACGATTTCAATAGCCTGATTAAGTTTCGATTTCTGGAGCTCACAAGCCAACGGAGAGTTGCTAGACGGTCGCTAGGGGCGCGTCTAGATTTCTAGGCTACTATTGCAATGCATTGTTAGCTGGTCTACCTGCTTGTATAGTGAGGACATTACAGATAATTTAAAATGCAGCAGCACATCTGATCTTTAATCAGTAAAAGAGGAAACATGTAACTCCTCTGTTATTCTCCACTGGCGTCCTATAGCAACCAGAATTACATTTAAATCCCTTACTCTGGCCTATAGGACACTGTCCCCTCTTGCCCACTGTGATGAGTGATCCTCTGATGAACATCTGAATGATTCACCTACTGCTCTTTGTTCTAGCGATAGTTTTTCTTCAACTTAAACTAACAATGTAGCGAGTGTAACAATAACAGCAATAAATAAGCAAAGATCACTTTTGATATCAGTGCACTAGCTTATACTAGTTACATACATCTTACTGTCATAGAAGTGCTATTATTATTACACACAACACATTTGTTCTGGTTGCCATTTACTCAAAATAATACTCTCACCTGAGACAGACAGGCACAAGAGCAGTCCTCCGAGGATGTGACGCAAGGAGCCCATTTTACTGTCCCCTCTGGCACATCAGCGGTTCGGCTCAGTGAAAAATGAGTGCAAGTAGATGGAGGATGTTCAGGTTGCTAATATGGTCCACCTCCAGAGTTCAGCTGGATGGTGCTATGATGGGTTACAACGAGGGACTGTCATGGGATGTAATGTGCTACGCCAGTGATTGTCCTGACACTTTTATAATGCATCCCGTACAGACTACTTCATACACGTCTGTGTGTACCGAGCAAACAATCACTCATGCGCGCACATCAAATTAACTCACAAACCTTCAAAAGATGTGCCATTGACATGCAATGTTGCGGTTCATGACCTCTTTAAGCCTTAAACCTGTTCCAAAGCTCACTGCTGTAGGGATCCATTGTGAGCGTCATCATTCAGTCATTTGTTTATGTGCTTGTGTGCAGTTTCATTACAGCAAGAGACACAGGGTGCCACGCGATGCAATGCAAACTCCGGCACCCATTATTTGTTTACAAAGCCCTCTGCAGTTAGTTTGTTTAAGACGTTTTATATGATTATATGAGAAAATTGCCGGACTGGTTGTCGGATCAGTGGGCTTATTTTGACAGCTTGATGAGTTTGAGTCAGAGTGCCAGCATTGGGTTACCCGCGGTGACCACAGAAAAGCAGAGGTTGTAAGAAATGTTCAATGAGGATGTGGTTGTGTAAGTTCACCTGATCTGACGTTGAATACTATGCCTTGAGCCTTTAATGGAAAAGTAGGAAAATGCTTTTTGGGATAAAAGGTCTTGAAAAGTACAAAGACAACGAAATGCAGTTCTTTAAGCATTCTGGGTTTAATGCACTCCCAGTGCACAATTATCCTTTATATAAAAACAGTTCACTTAGCCAAACTGGAAATATATGTATTGGGTTACACTTTTGACAGTATCGACATAAGAGTGACATGACACTGTCATGAACGTGTCATAAACAAGTCATAAACGTTTATGACATAACGCTTCTGTTATTAAGTGACATTCGGTTTTTGTCATAACAAGTTAGGGTTAGGATTAGGGTTAGGGTTAGGATTCATGTGTCATGACAGTGTCATGTGTTCATGACAGTGTCATGTCACTCTTATGTCGATACTGTCAATGTTACCATTTATTGTCCTCTAAAAGAGCACAACTTGTTGTAAAACTTGTTGCTCTTTTGTACATTGCTGTCTTCTATGTGAAGGAGGATTGAGCTTCACAAGGGCAGTCAGAATGAATGCCCCTGGACTCTCAATTCGTACCAGGTTTCCTTTGTCCACACATTTCTCTGAACCTCGGCGATTAAAAAAGTCTGAAATAAAGTGAACAGCAGCTAATAATATTATGCTATTGGTGCAAGTGATTTTTTGGATATAGGCCTTTTTTACCTTTTAAAGCAGGTTTTTACAATGTTATATTTTATAATGTTATATATTTCTCGAGATGAGCCACTTGAGGGCAGTGTGTTCTCAGATCATGAAAAACTACAGAGCAACAATGTTGGTGCCTATTCACTGCCCTCACACCACAGTCCCAACGAGTATCAGTCTGATCCTATGATCTATGAAGTAGTCAGCAGTTGTTTAGTTTCTATATCAGTGTGATATGATTTAAAAGAAAAACACATTAGAAAATTCTTACACAATGATTATACTCTGTGTTCTTGAATGTAATTCAATATCTTATCTTTGTCCTGTCTTTTTTGCTTTGCATTGTTTTATCAAATCTAGCTTGGATTACTTATGGAGGGCTGTGGATCCTCATCCTGTCTGAAAATAATGTTTGTGTCCCTAGTAGTCACTGTGTAGCTCCCAGCTAATATGTTTATTGAATCCCAGCCCGTTCAAGTAAAATGTTTGGTGAATATAGGTTTCAGATTGGCCTGGCTAAAACCAGATTGATTCACAAATCTCAAATGAATTACAAAATGGGGACCAACCTGGGGACCTTCCACTCACCTCCAATGTCCAAGGGGCAAAACCAGCAGTGAAATTAAACTTAAATTTGTACATTCAATTCTTACCCAATCTTTTTCGGAAGCACATTAAACACACCTTTCTGAAAGAGTTAAGCTCTGCCTGCCTCATGCCGGATAAGCGGTTGTGGTTGGTGCCTGAGTTTTTTGTGTTTCGGAAATTTGCTTCAATGGTAAGGTCACAGGTGGAAACTTTGTTAGCTAAGAGGTTCCAAGTTCTAGATTACGGCTTGTTTGTTAGATGTATTGCAGTACAATGTGTAATGAGTCTGTTATTTTCTTGACTGAGTGACTGCACAGATGTTCGTGAATTTGAGTATTTGTTTTGATTTTATTATTACTGCTTAATACTTTGGAGACTCAAGAGGAAGGAGATGGGATAAGGCATGTGGCTTGAAGGTTGCTGGTGTGTGCGCGTTTATCCAGACCAAATGTTCGCAGCATGAATTAAATGCTTGCCATGGAATGTGGTGGTCCATTGAGCTTGTAAACAAAACAGTTGTCCAGCCTACATCTAAGGCCCTTGCTCTCTCCTCCCACTGCGAGTGTTGGGGCAGCCGTGGCCTACTGGTTAGTGCTTTGGACTTGTTACCGGAGGGTCGCCGGTTCAAACCCCGACCAATAGGCACGGCTGAAGTGCCCTTGAGCAAGGCACCTAACCCCTCACTGCTCCCCGAGCGCCGCTGTTGTAGCAGGCAGCTCACTGCGCCGGGATTAGTGTGTGCTGAGTGTGTTTCACTAATTCACCGATTGGGATAAATGCAGAGACTAAATTTCCCTCACGGGATCAAAAGAGTATTTATACTATACTTAAAAAGTCGGAATAGTGGGTCAGTTTAATTAAAATGGTCAAGTTATCATCAAATAATAAAAGCATCAAATTTGGAAGAAAAATGAACCAACATAAAAACATATTTTCCAATAACATTTTGTAGCCTACTGGATGTTGTAGCGTTATAATAAATGTTCCAAATGCTCCACTACACCATACTAAATGTTCCATGGGATTATTATGACCGCCGCGCAGCGCATATAGGTTTAGTCAGATTTTTTTTTTCTTTTTTCTTTTTCGCATGTCCAAATTTCCGTCAAGGATTCCCGGGACACTGAAAGACCGGGGTAGACGAAACTTGGTGGGCATGTAACCCCATATGGATAGCATGGAACCATCGTTTTTCGTTTTGATCTGTAGCCCCCCCACTGGACTGCACCCCCCCGAAAGGAGGGTAGGGCAGACACAGTTTTCTGTGAATATCTTGACAGGGCCTAGGATGACCAATTTTTTCCGTATGTTTGCCTCCAGGGGTCATGTTAACCCATTCCATGTGAACACATGTGCATAAACTGATACACACGCACACACATACATTGACAGTAATCATACGTATGACACATACTCACACAGTAGACATATGTACGCATGCATGCACATGCACAAACACACATACGCAGGCAAACACACAAGCATGCACACACACACACACACATCCACACACATAAACATAAACGTGTACACGCACACATGCACACAATTCAAGAATTTCTCAGAATTATGAACAGGCAAGATGGGGGTGGGGTTGTATAAAATGAATTTTACATGTGAAATCTATGAACTAATCATGTTTTGGTACTTGTTGTCTAGCAGATACCAGTGAGAATTGAGTGTGGATAATGCATAAGACAGTTAGAATCATATAGGCCTTTCAGCGTGATTTATTTTTGTGGAGAAAATGTGCTGGACTGGGCGGCGGTCATATTTTGTACCGCTCTGCGGTACATCTAGTTATGATTATCTTTTACAGACCCTCCAGAATTATTGACACCTCTGCTAAAGTTGACTAAAAACCTGTTTAAAAAATAATCTGTTGGTGATTTATTGTAAGCTCACAATGAAAAAATTAGGAAATATCCAACCTTGAAGGGAAGCAAATTTATTTATCAGTACTCATGGTCACTATAGGTTGTAAGTGCGGTCCTGACTTTTTCAAAGGAGCAAAGGCAAAAATACTGAGGTCGACTGCACGCTTACTGCTTTTCTATGCTGGAGTTCTTGCTGGTGCCGCCAGCTATGGCCCCATAATGGCATAGTGGGCTGAGGAGGTCACATTCACGGCAAGCACATGAAGGTCATTAAAAATTTTTGAGATGCACCTGTCACACACAGGCCACACAAGTTGCACAAAACAGTCCACTGATTGAGTGACTTTGCTCTTTGCCCATCTGTTAGATGTATGAATGTAGTATACACTTATGCATTTCCTTGAATTTTTATCTTAAATGAAATTCTGACTGAACACCATGAAGTCAAAGGACATAAAACTAGTAATTTTTACCCTTAACTAGAATTTTGTACAAATACGCATTCATCTTAACAATTTAATAATGTTATATTCCCACATGAGCAAATATTTAATCATACTAAGACAACAACATTTGATATATTGTATTATATTTTCTTATCTTATTAATTATACAGATAAACTATGGTTGCCCTCTCAAAAAGAATAGACATAGCATCTAGACCGTATAAATTGGATAACTCTAACTAAATGAGGTGCATAACTTTCTTCACATGACCTCGGATTCTCCTATGTTGTGTTTGACTCAGACTGACGATATACCATTCAGCTAAAAAGAACAAACAAGGTTATCAAGGAGATACCTTTTTGTTCTGAGGTGGGTTGAAAAAACATGTGATTTGGTAAAAATGTAGTCACCTTCGTCATTCTCTAGTCAGCTGACTTTGACTTCAAATTCCAAGAAATTAGCAAAAAAATTAGTGCTGTCAAACGATTAAAATTTTTAATCACGATTAATCGCTGTATTCCTATAGTTAATCACGATTAATCACATATTTTATCATATGATTAAAATTCTATTATTTTGCATTTCTGAACTATCCAGGAGTCCATATTAACAATAAAGCAATTATTATTTATCTTGATTGGGATTCAAATGAAAGCAAAGCAAGTTACTTTATTAACTGAACTTTAAGACATAGGTCTATTCAAATTTCAAAAGATGTGCAGCAGACCTGAGGCAACACAATATATTCTTCAGAAATATAGCTGATATAAACTGAAATAAATGCTACTGCAGAAGTGCATGCACAAAATGTAGGCCTACACACATTATAAAGGGCATAACAAACAGAAAATATTATATTCATACTATATTCATTATCTTTGAGTTCAGTTGAAAATAAGGAACTTTTCAACATGAGTGCATTGCCATTTTATAGGCCTACAGTCTATGGTGCACTGTCACTTGCCACACAAATCAACGCCGAAGTTTTTAACAGGCAAACACTGGATGAACAATGGATTTTATGGAGCAGCGACCAACTATAACTGAATCGTGATTTACACGGCTGCAAAGTGCGATGCTGGTGTGCGGAGTTGTATTAAAAAGAATGGAATCTAATGTAAATGAATGTCAAAAGCAGAGTGCATCGCAAATAGTAGCAGCCAAAGAGGAATGTTGATAACAGAACAAGTGATCTTGGGCCTGATTAGTAACAACAATGAACAGCTCTACTTGGATCAGGTTGATGAGGTGGCACAGTGGTGTCAATCTAACAGCTTGACACTGAATATCAATAAAACCAAGGAAATGGTAGTGGATTACAGAAGGCAGCAGCAGAACTACAGTTACACCCCACTAATAATCAGCGGGCAACCTGTAGAGAGAGTCACAAGTTTTAAATACCTTGGTGTCCACATTACTGAAGACCTAACATGGACTGTTATAATAATAATAATAATAATAAAGCTTTATTTGTATAGCACCTTTCATACACAGAATGCAGCTCAAAGTGCTTTACATTTGAAGCATGTAACACAATAATAGTCAGTCAGTCATTATCAATCACTTTTCTTTGCTGTTTATGATATACTCAGCAACATATCAAAAATATAGAAAATGACGTCATAAGACTGGCAGCCTTAACCCTCTTACCCCCCACAAGCACACCATATGGCAACTGTGGCAAGGAAAAACTCCCATATTCCAGGAAGAAACCTTGAGCAGAACCTGACTTAATAGGGGGAGCCCATCTGCTTCTGGCTGGCTGCGCCCTCCAATAGTAGCAGATGTAGAATAATCTGAAAATGTAGTCTACAGGATAAGATGAGTTAACTAAAAGCTTTCCTGTACAGGTATGTTTTCAGATCTTTTTTAAAAATATTTACTGAACTCGCCTGCTTGATGTACAGAGGCAGGGTGTTCCATAGTTTGGGGGCATAATGGATAAACGCAGCTTCTCCACTTTGTTTGTGGAGCACTTTGGGTACGATTAAAAGATTAGAATTGGATGATCTAAGTTTCCTTTGTGGTTGATAAGATATTAAAAGCTCAGAGATATATGAAGGTGCTATGCCATTCAGAGCTTTGTAAGTCATTAACATAACCTTAAAATCAATTCTATAGGAAATAGGGAGCCAGTGCAGTTCAGCCAACACAGGGGTGATGTGTTCTCTCTTCTTAGTCTTAGTTAAAAGTCTAGCCGCAGAGTTCTGTATGAGTGCCAATTTCTTTAGATGTTTTTTGGGAAGACCAGTGAAAAGTGCATTGCAGTAGTCTAACCTGCTAGTGATAAAGGCGTGAATTAGTTTTTCTGCATCTTGTTGAGTTAAAAAGGGCCGCACTTTGGCAATGTTTCTCAAGTGGAAATAGGCTGTCTGAGTAACTTTACTGATATGGGGCTTAAAACTTAACTCTGCATCTAAGATGACACCGAGGCTTGTTACTTTTGGTTTGACCTGGTGTGCCAAGTTCCCCAGATTACTAAGAATAATATCTCGCTTTAGTTTTGGTCCAACCAGAAGTACCTCTGTTTTGTCATCATTTAGTTTCAAAAAGTTTTTGCTCATCCACTGATTAATGGAGGTTAGGCATGCAGTGAGGGAGCAAAGGCCATCTGGGTTAGTTGGCTCCACAGAAAGATACAATTGGGTATCATCTGCGTAGCTGTGGAAGTTTACATTATGCTGACTTATGACGTTTCCCAATGGAAGCATATATAGAGAAAATAGCAGGGGACCAAGGCAGCTCCCCTGGGCCACACCAAAAGGCAAGTCATGTTTTTCAGATACATGATCTCCTAGACTGATATAAAAATCTCTGCCAGTAATGTAGGTTTGAAACCAGTTTAGAGCATTATCAGAGAGACCCACCCACTTCGCAAGGCGGTGAATTAGGATGCTATGATCAATGGTGTCAAATGCCGCACTCAAATCCAGAAGAATAAGGATTGAGACTTTGTTTGAGTCGGTAGCTAGTCTGAGATCATTGACTATTTTTACTAGAGCCGTTTCTGTGCTGTGATTTGATCTAAAACCTGATTGGAATTTTTCAAGGATACTGTTTTCGTTGAGGAAGGTATTTAACTGATTACAAACAACTTTTTCAAGTACTTTGCTCAAAAACGATAGATTTGATATAGGCCTGTAGTTGCTCAGATTGGTATGGTCAAGATTTGACTTTTTAAGTAAAGGTTTCACAACAGCGGTTTTAAAAGCAGTTGGAAATATACCTGTTTCTAATGAGGTATTTATTACCTTGAGAAAAAAGGGAGCTAAGCCATCATATACTTTTTTGAGGAATGTAGTAGGGATTGGATCTAAAACACATGTTGAGGAGCCGGTTTGAGTTATAATTTTACCAAGCTCAGATTGAGTAATAGTGCTAAAGGACCTTAATTTTGGGGGGCTGTTTTTGGGTGTACTATCAAACATATTACTTGTGTTACCAATAGCCTCCCTTATAGAAATGACTTTGTTTTTGAAGAAGTCTGCAAATTCTTCGCATCTTAGAGAGGATGCCTGACTGAGTATATCAAAAGGTGTTTGATGCAATAGCCTATCAATGGTAGAGAACAACACCCTAGAGTTTCCACTGTTTTCAGCAATTACCTTAGAGAAGTGGTTCCTCCTCTCATTCCGAATAGCTCTATTATAATTTGCAATTTTTTCTTTTAGAATGGCACGGTGAACCTGTAACTTAGTTTTTCTCCATGTTCTCTCAGCTTTCCTACATGATCTTTTTAGATCATGGATATTTTCGTTCATCCAAGGTGTCAGTTTGCTACAGGGCCTTTTTTTAGTCTTTAAGGGTGCCACTCTGTCAAGCAGAGCGCCTAATTCACGATTGAGAGCCTCTACCATTTGATCAATGGGATGATGTAAAATATCTAAATTTATGGAGTCTATAAGAGCTATGAACTGCTGTTCTGCTCTAATGTCCAAGAGTCGCGATTTGATTGCAATTTCGGGATGAATTTTTGGAGTATGTAGTACAATATTAAAAGATACACAATGATGATCAGACATATTTATATCATTTACTGATAAGTCTGTGACTTCTACCCCTCTGGAAATGACTAGATCGAGGGTGTTGCCAAGGTTGTGGGTGGGTCCTGTAACATGCTGCTTTAGCTCTAAACTGTCCAACACATTAAGGAACTTACTGGCTTTAGCATCAGTTGTCTTATTGACATGAATATTGAAGTCGCCATTTACAATTATCCGATCATAGCTAGTGATGATGAGCGACATAAGTTCAGAAAACTGGTCGAGAAAGCCAGTCCATAGTTTAGGAGGGCGGTATAAGGTTAATAGAAGTACAGCTGGGTCAGCCTTCAGAGTGAGGGCAATATACTCAAAGGAAGCGAATTCGCCAAAGTTGACTCGTGTGCAACTATATTTGTTTGAGAGAATGGAGGCAATTCCACCACCTCGTTTGCCTTGTCTAATTGAGTGGAAGAAATTATAATTTGGGGGACAAGTCTCAACAAGAACAGCTTCGCTGTCTGAAGTCAGCCAGGTTTCAACAAGAAACAGAAAATCCAATTTTTTTTCACTAATAAAATCATTGATTGCAAAGGTTTTGGTAGTAAGTGCACCTATATTTAGTAAACCCATGTTAGCTGAAAATGCCTCTGGCTTTTGAGGAATATGCTGAGGTATGGAAAGAATATTTGTCTGCATGACACAGCTTGATCTATGGTAGTAGTGTTGTATGTTACCCTGCAGAAAACATTCTCAGACTCATCCACATGTATAATGCCATTCGAATCAATACCTGGGGGGCGTGAATCTGTAATATTTTCTACAGTTAACACTCAATATGTTCTGAAGAAGTCCAGACAATGACTACTTCCTTCGTCAGCTAAGGAAATTCAAAGTTTCTACATCCATCATGAAGGCCTTCTACACTTCAGCGGTTGAGAGTGTTCTAACTGGTAGCATCATCACCTGGTATGGGAACTCCACAGTTAGAGATTGTAGTACTCTGCAGAGAGTAGTGCGCTCAGCTGAACGTACTATTAGAACTCAACTTCCTGCTCTACAAGATATCTATTCCAGAAGAGTACTCCTAAGAGCCCAAAAGATTCTGAAGGACTCTTCTCATCCTAACAATGGATTATTCCTACCGCTGAAATCAAGAAGACGCCTATGTAGTCACAAAGCCAGAACTGAGAGACTCAGGAGAAGTTTTTATCCCCAGGCCATCCGAACTCTGAACTCACACTATACTGACTTTGCACACATTCACTCTTCAGCACTCTCAAACATTTCCCAACTCTGAACTCACACTATACTGACTTTGCACTCATTCACTCCTCAGCACTCATGCCCCACCCCCCCCCCCCACACACACACACACCTACAAGACTTTTAGCACTTTTACATCCCTCACCCTATGCTATAGAACTTTTATTATTTTCTTATTTCATCACACGTCAAAACACACACACACACACACACACACACACACGTATCTGACTTTCTCCAACTTTTGCACATCTCCATAGAACTTTTTATTTATTATTTTTGATTTCTCCTCCATCTACCCATGTCCTTGATTGCCTAGCCTTTCTGCCCACCCCCCACCCCCACCCCACCCCCATCCCCAACACCCCCACAAAAAACACACACATTAACATCATCACTGTCATCACCTCACATACATACAGCACACTGCTTGCTACAGTAAGCCTCCTCTACTTGCTGCACACTGCCCCCCCCCCCCTACATACACAGCACATTGTCTTCAGGATCTTCTCCAACACACATCCTCTACATACTTACAGCACACTGCCCCCACCTACCCACACGCACACTACACACACACACACAGTCACTGCTACACTCTCCCCTCCCGCCCACACACACATCTTCATCACTCACATACATCATACATACAGTACTCTGCTTGCAATAGTAAGTCCCTTCACCATACTTGCAGTACATTGCCCCCCCCCCCCCCCCCCACCTCTCCCCTACATACACAGCACATTATTTCATCAGGAAGCTTCTCCAACACACATCCCCAACATACTTACAGCACACTGTTGGCCCCCCCCCCCCCCAATACACAGCACATTGTCTCATGAGGAAGCTTCTCCAACACACATATTGCACACTGCCCTCTCCCCACATACACAGCACACTATCACATCTCCCCTGTCATCCCCCCAACACACACACCAAGACCCCTGGCAGTTGGGTTAGCCCCTTGAGCCGTGGATCTGCCCAAGGTTTCTTCCTTGGTAAGGGAGTTTTTCCTTGCCCCTGTTGCTCTTGGGTGCTCCTTGTTGGTGCCCCCCCCCCCCCCCCCCCAATTCCAATCCTCCCTCACCTTTCTTATGCAGCCCTTGCCACTTAATCTACTAAACCCCTCTTCTACTGCACTTTTTACCCCCCCCCCCCCCACTTTGCACAAATAGGCTGACACCAGACATAATTTCACTGCATTTCTTACTTCCAGTAACTATATGCATGTGACAATAAACTTCCTTGTATCCTTGTAAGTGACGGGGAAAAAATCTTTGGCGGCACGTCAGCCTAGGCTACTAGTTAGGCTGATAAGCAAAACAATTGTGCATTTTATGACTAAAGCATGAAAGTTTCACCATATAATCTTCACCCCCTAAGGTTTAATTTCAGACGTGGAGCCACTTCAGATCTGACCTCTGGGACTAGATATTTGCTGTATAATATACACATATTTGAGGAGTAAAATATTTTTACAAGTCATTCCAGAATTCTACTGTGAAGATCTAGAACTTACATTAAGTGCCATTCAAACTGGTTGCTTGAGTTCATTATGACAGTATCAAATGGAACCTTTAACTGTCAACATTCTTATCACATACAAATGTGATTTATTTTTTCACCTTTAGGCCTATACTGCTATGCTATGATAGATAGATACATAGTGGAATGGTAGATAGTAAATAATATGATAAAGAGTAATTTAATAAGGAACCCCTTTAAAACAAATACACAAGTATTTGTCTCAACAATGTTTTCCTTTTTTAATGTCATGTCTCGATTGGCTGTGTATGTCCAGGCTAACAGTCTCCTGAGCAAGAGCAAAGATCAGTGCACTTGAGGGCAGCCTTTTTGCACCTGCAATGCATAGTACACCTTTTTTTTGCAGCCACAATGGATCAGTTCATAACAGCCATGGGAGGCATCTGGAAGAGTGGTCTAGAATGGCTGCCATCCTGTCTCATCCTTCACCCATACTTTGGCCTATAGGACACTGACTGGATCTGCTCCCTGCTATCTTAATTCAATGATCAAGATATTATATCCCTAACCACCCACTGCACTGTACAAATGATTTCCCTTGATGTGCTAACTTCTATTCTTTTGTCAAGTTGACTATGATTTACCACTTTTGTTCAAATAACTTAGAAATCGGTGTTATTGTATATCTCACATATAGTGGCACCGTTGATACAAAGCAGTTAGGGATTGTGGGTAAATGCTACTTTCCTGTTTATAATGTTTCTTTTTTCTCATTACAGTGCATGAAAATGCACTGTACTGTTATTCCAAGGCTTTTTACAGTGCATGAAAATGCACTGTACTGTTCTTCCTAGGCTTCTTCTTATTACAGTGCATGAAAATGCACTGTACTGTTCTTCCTAGGCTTCTTCTTATTCTTCTTCTTCTTCTAACGCGTTTAATGCAGCTTCAACCGTTTAACGTAGAAACTTCATTCAAACTATGTTACGTAGGTCTTACTTAGGACATGGGTGCTATGTATTTTTCAACTTTGTAACTTTTATACTTTTTAAACTATTAATTAAAAACTAATCAAAATTTCCCCATAGACTTAACATGGGCTGATGACATCACAATACGGCCGTTAAGCAATTAGAATCCTATGGCAGGTGTTCGGGCCACCTGGACCAACTGCCAGTCTCAGGCTTTAAGCATACAAACTGGCCCTATTAAGACTACACATCCTGTTCAACTGCTTCCTCTGCCAAAAACTGTTTCAAAATAAAAGTCCTCACTATAATATTTTACTGTTAAACAATTTAACCCTTTAAACTACTAACTGTTCGGCCATTGTAACTGTTACTTGTCATCAACTATGACTCCTACCCACTGTAGCTAGTTAGCTAAGTTAGCTAAGTCACGTGGTTAGCATAATTAGCATGCTAGCATGTTAGCATGCTAGTTAGCATTTTTAGCAAAACTGCTTAAAATGATTAGCTAAGTTAGCTAAGTAATGTGGTTAGCATAGTTAGCATGCTAGTTAGCATTTTTAACAAAACTGCTAAAAATGATTAGCTAAGTTAGCTAAGTAACATGGTTAGCATAGTTAGCATGCTAACATGTTAGCATGCTAGTTAGCATTTTTAGCAAAACTGCTTAAAATGATTAGCTAAGTTAGCTAAGTAATGTGGTTAGCATAGTTAGCATGCTAGCATGCTAGTTAGCATTTTTTAGCAAAACTGCTTAAAATGATTAGCTAAGTTAGCTAAGTAATGTGGTTAGCATAGTTAGCATGCTAGCATGTTAGCATGCTAGTTAGCATTTTTAGCAAAACTGCTAAAAATGATTAGCTAAGTCACATGGTTAGCATAGTTAGCATGCTAGTTAGCATAACTGCTAAAAATGATTAGCTAAGTTAGCTAAGTCACATGGTTAGCATACTTAGCATTTTAACATTGTTAGCATGCTAGTTAGCATACTTGGTTAACATTATTATCTTTGTTAACATAGTTAGCATAACTGCTAGCAAACATTAGAGCCATTCCAACTGTCAGTTATCGTCAACTATCTACCTAAATAATTTAACCATTTAAACTATCCACCTATTTAACTGTTCAGTCATTCCAACTATATTAAACCTCATCTACTTAGCAACCAATATAGTTTGTTTTTACTCTGTATGATTTTTTTACGTTATATTTTTGCATTTTCATGCACTGTATTTCCTTCAGGAAATGCTTTTCTAGTTATTATTCTTCTTCTAACGCACTTAATGCAGCTTCAACCGTTTAACGTAGAAACTTCATTCAAACTATGTTACGTAGGTCTTACTTAGGACATGGGTGCTATGTATTTTTCAGCTTTGTAACTTTTATACTTTTTAAACTATTAATTAAAAACTAATCAAAATTTCCCCATAGACTTAACATGGGCTGATGACATCACAATAGAGCCGTTAAGCAATTAGAATCCTATGGCAGGTGTTCGGGCCACCTGGACCAACTGCCAGTCTCAGGCTTTAAGCATACAAACTGGCCCTATTAAGACTACACATCCTGTTCAACTGCTTCCTCTGCCAAAAACTGTTTCAAAATAAAAGTCCTCACTATAATATTTTACTGTTAAACAATTTAACCCTTTAAACTACTGAACTTTTTAACTGTTCAGCCATTGTAACTGTTACTTGTCATCAACTATGACTCCTACCCACTGTAGCTAGTTAGCTAAGTTAGCTAAGTAGCATGGTTAGCATAGTTAGCATGCTAGCATAGTTAGCATGCTAACATAGTTAGCATGCTAATTAGCATTTTTTAGCAAAACTGCTTAAAATGATTAGCTAAGTTAGCTAACTCACATGGTTAGCATAGTTAGCATGCTAGCATGTTAGCATGCTAGTTAGCATTTTAAGCAAAACTGCTAAAAATGATTAGCTAAGTTAGCTAAGTCACATGGTTAGCATAGTTAGCATGTTAGCATGCTAGTTAGCATTTTTAGCAAAACTGCTTAAAATTATTAGCTAAGTTAGCTAAGTCACATGGTTAGCATGCTAGCATGTTAGCATGCTAGTTAGCATTTTTAGCAAAACTGCTTAAAATGATGAGCTAAGTCAGCTAAGTAACATGGTTAACATTGTTAGCATGTTAGTTAGCATAGTTAGCATAACTGCTAAAAATGATTAACTAAGTTAGCTAAGTCACATGGTTAGCATACTTAGCATTTTAACATGGTTAGCATACTAGTTAGCATTGTAACTTGGTTAACATTATTATCTTTGTTAACATAGTTAGCATAACTGCTAGCAAACATTAGAGCCATTCCAAGTGTCAGTTATCGTCAACTATCTACCTAAATAATTTAACCATTTAAACTATCCACTTATTTAACTGTTCAGTCATTCCAACTATATTAAACCTCATCTACCTAGCAACCAATATAGTTTGTTTTTACTCTGTATGATATTTTACATCATATTTTTGCATTTTCATGCACTGTATTTCCTTCAGGAAATGCTTTTCTAGTTATCTTTGTTAACATAGTTAGTATAACTGCTAGCAAACATTAGAGCCATTCCAAGTGTCAGTTATCGTCAACTATCTACCTAAATAATTTAACCATTTAAACTATCCACTTATTTAACCGTTCAATCATTCCAACTATATTAAACCTTATCTACCAAGTAAATCATTTACCTATATAAACTATCCACCTATTTAACTGTTCAGTCATGCCAACTATATTAAACCTCATCTACCTAGCAACAAATATAGTTTGTTTTTACTCTGTATGATATTTTACATCATATTTTTTGCATTTTCATGCACTGTATTTCCTTCAGGAAATGCTTTTCTAGTTACAGTGCATGGAAATGCACTGTACTGTTCTTCCTAGGCTTCTTCTTATTACAGTGCATGAAAATGCACTGTACTGTTATTCCAAGGCTTTTTACAGTGCATGAAAATGCACTGTACTGTTCTTCCAAGGCTTTTTCTTCTTCTTATTCTTCTTCTTCTAACGCAGTTAATGCAGCTTAAACCGTTTAACGTAGAAACTTCATTCAAACTATGTTACGTAGGTCTTACTTAGGACATGTGGGCTTTGTATTTTTCAACTTTGTAACTTTTATACTTTTTAAACTATTAATTAAAAACTAGTCAAAATTTCCCCATAGACTTAACATGGGCTGATGACATCACAATAGAGCCGTTAAGCAATTAGAATCCTATGGCAGGTGTTCGGGCCACCTGGACCAACTGCCAGTCTCAGGCTTTAAGCATACAAACTGGCCCTATTAAGACTACACATCCTGTTCAACTGCTTCCTCTGCCAAAAACTGTTTCAAAATAAAAGTCCTCACTATAATATTTTACTGTTAAACAATTTAACCCTTTAAACTACTAACTGTTCGGCCATTGTAACTGTTACTTGTCATCAACTATGACTCCTACCCACTGTAGCTAGTTAGCTAAGTTAGCTAAGTCACGTGGTTAGCATAATTAGCATGCTAGCATGTTAGCATGCTAGTTAGCATTTTTAGCAAAACTGCTTAAAATGATTAGCTAAGTTAGCTAAGTAATGTGGTTAGCATAGTTAGCATGTTAGCATGCTAGTTAGCATTTTTAACAAAACTGCTAAAAATGATTAGCTAAGTTAACTAAGTAACATGGTTAGCATAGTTAGCATGCTAGCATGTTAGCATGCTAGTTAGCATTTTTAGCAAAACTGCTTAAAATGATTAGCTAAGTAATGTGGTTAGCATAGTTAGCATGCTAGCATGCTAGTTAGCATTTTTTAGCAAAACTGCTTAAAATGATTAGCTAAGTTAGCTAAGTAATGTGGTTAGCATAGTTAGCATGCTAGCATGTTAGCATGCTAGTTAGCATTTTTAGCAAAACTGCTAAAAATGATTAGCTAAGTCACATGGTTAGCATAGTTAGCATGCTAGTTAGCATAACTGCTAAAAATGATTAGCTAAGTTAGCTAAGTCACATGGTTAGCATACTTAGCATTTTAACATTGTTAGCATGCTAGTTAGCATACTTGGTTAACATTATTATCTTTGTTAACATAGTTAGCATAACTGCTAGCAAACATTAGAGCCATTCCAACCTGTCAGTTATCGTCAACTATCTACCTAAATAATTTAACCATTTAAACTATCCACCTATTTAACTGTTCAGTCATTCCAACTATATTAAACCTCATCTACTTAGCAACCAATATAGTTTGTTTTTACTCTGTATGATTTTTTTACGTTATATTTTTGCATTTTCATGCACTGTATTTCCTTCAGGAAATGCTTTTCTAGTTCTTCTTCTTCTTCTTCTTATTCTTCTTCTTCTAACGCAGTTAATGCAGCTTAAACCGTTTAACGTAGAAACTTCATTCAAACTATGTTGCGTAGGTCTTACTTAGGACATGTGGGCTTTGTATTTTTCAACTTTGTAACTTTTATACTTTTTAAACTATTAATTAAAAACTAGTCAAAATTTCCCCATAGACTTAACATGGGCTGATGACATCACAATAGAGCCGTTAAGCAATTAGAATCCTATGGCAGGTGTTCGGGCCACCTGGACCAACTGCCAGTCTCAGGCTTTAAGCATACAAACTGGCCCTATTAAGACTACACATCCTGTTCAACTGCTTCCTCTGCCAAAAACTGTTTCAAAATAAAAGTCCTCACTATAATATTTTACTGTTAAACAATTTAACCCTTTAAACTACTGAACTTTTTAACTGTTCAGCCATTGTAACTGTTACTTGTCATCAACTATGACTCCTACCCACTGTAGCTAGTTAGCTAAGTTAGCTAAGTCACATGGTTAGCATAGTTAGCATGCTAGCATGTTAGCATTCTAGTTAGCATTTTTAGCAAAACTGCTTCAAATGATTAGCTAAGTTAGCTAAGTCACATGGTTAGCATAGTTAGCATGCTAGCATGTTAGCATGCTAGTTAGCATTTTTAGCAAAACTACTTAAAATGATTAGCTAAGTTAGCTAAGTCACATAGTTAGCATGCTAGTTAGCATTTTTAGCAAAACTGCTAAAAATGATTAGCTAAGTTAGCTAAGTCACATGGTTAGCATAGTTAGCATGTTAGCATGCTAGTTAGCATTTTTAGCAAAACTGCTAAAAATGATTAGCTAAGTTAGCTAAATCATATGGTTAGCATAGTTAGCATGCTAGCATGTTAGCATGCTAGTTAGCATTTTTAGCAAAACTGCTTCAAATGATTAGCTAAGTTAGATAAGTCACATGGTTAGCATAGTTAGCATGTTAGCATGCTAGTTAGCATAGTGAACATAACTGCTAAAAACAATTAGCTAAGTTAGCTAAGTAACGTGGTTAGCATAGTTAGCATGCTAGCATGCTAGTTAGCATTTTTAGCAAAACTGCTAAAAACGATTAGCTATGTTAGCTAAGTAACGTGGTTAGCATAGTTTGCATGCTAGCGTGTTAGCATGCTAGTTAGCATAGTAACTTTGTTAATATTATTATCTTTGTTAACATAGTTAGCATAACTGCTAGCAAACATTAGAGCCATTCCAACTGTCAGTTATCGTCAACTATCTACCTAAATAATTTAACCATTTAAACTATCCACCTATTTAACTGTTCAGTCATTCCAACTACATTAAACCTCATCTACTTAGCAACCAATATAGTTTGTTTTTACTCTGTATGATATTTTACATCATATTTTTGCATTTTCATGCACTGTATTTCCTTCAGGAAATGCTTTTCTAGTTCTTATTACAGTGCATGAAAATGCACTGTACTGTTATTCCAAGGCTTTTTATAGTGCATGAAAATGCACTGTACTGTTCTTCCTAGGCTTCTTCTTATTACAGTGCATGAAAATGCACTGTACTGTTCTTCCTAGGCTTCTTCTTATTCTTATTACAGTGCATGAAAATGCACTGTACTGTTCTTCCTAGGCTTCTTATTCTTATTCTTCTTCTTCTTCTAACGCACTTAATGCAGCTTCAACCGTTTAACGTAGAAACTTCATTCAAACTATGTTACGTAGGTCTTACTTAGGACATGGGTGCTATGTATTTTTCAGCTTTGTAACTTTTATACTTTTTAAACTATTAATTAAAAACTAAGCAAAATTTCCCCATTGACTTAACATTATGATTATGACATCACAATACGGCCATTAAGCAATTAGAATCCTATGGCAGGTGTTCGGGCCACCTGGACCAACTGCCAGTCTCAGGCTTTAAGCATACAAACTGGCCCTATTAAGACTACACATCCTGTTCAACTGCTTCCTCTGCCAAAAACTGTTTCAAAATAAAAGTCCTCACTAGAATATTTTACTGTTAAACAATTTAACCCTTTAAACTACTGAACTTTTTAACTGTTTAGCCATTGTAACTGTTTACTTGTCATCAACTATGACTCCTACCCACTGTAGCTAGTTAGCTAAGTTAGCTAAGTAACATGGTTAGCATAGTTAGCATGCTAGTTAGCATTTTTAGCAAAACTGCTTAAAATGATTAGCTAAGTTAGCTAAGTCACATGGTTAGCAAAGTTAGCATGCTAGCATGTTAGCATGCTAGTTAGCATTTTTAGCAAAACTGCTTCAAATGATTAGCTAAGTTAGATAAGTCACATGGTTAGCATAGTTAGCATGTTAGCATGCTAGTTAGCATAGTGAACATAACTGCTAAAAACAATTAGCTAAGTTAGCTAAGTAACGTGGTTAGCATAGTTAGCATGCTAGCATGTTAGTTAGCATTTTTAGCAAAACTGCTAAAAACGATTAGCTATGTTAGCTAAGTAACGTGGTTAGCATAGTTTGCATGCTAGCGTGTTAGCATGCTAGTTAGCATAGTAACTTTGTTAATATTATTATCTTTGTTAACATAGTTAGCATAACTGCTAGCAAACATTAGAGCCATTCCAACTGTCAGTTATCGTCAACTATCTACCTAAATAATTTAACCATTTAAACTATCCACCTATTTAACTGTTCAGTCATTCCAACTATATTAAACCTCATCTACTTAGCAACCAATATAGTTTGTTTTTACTCTGTATGATATTTTACATCATATTTTTGCATTTTCATGCACTGTATTTCCTTCAGGAAATGCTTTTCTAGTTCTTATTACAGTGCATGAAAATGCACTGTACTGTTATTCCAAGGCTTTTTATAGTGCATGAAAATGCACTGTACTGTTCTTCCTAGGCTTCTTCTTATTACAGTGCATGAAAATGCACTGTACTGTTCTTCCTAGGCTTCTTCTTATTCTTATTACAGTGCATGAAAATGCACTGTACTGTTCTTCCTAGGCTTCTTATTCTTATTCTTCTTCTTCTTCTAACGCACTTAATGCAGCTTCAACCGTTTAACGTAGAAACTTCATTCAAACTATGTTACGTAGGTCTTACTTAGGACATGGGTGCTATGTATTTTTCAGCTTTGTAACTTTTATACTTTTTAAACTATTAATTAAAAACTAAGCAAAATTTCCCCATTGACTTAACATTATGATTATGACATCACAATACGGCCATTAAGCAATTAGAATCCTATGGCAGGTGTTCGGGCCACCTGGACCAACTGCCAGTCTCAGGCTTTAAGCATACAAACTGGCCCTATTAAGACTACACATCCTGTTCAACTGCTTCCTCTGCCAAAAACTGTTTCAAAATAAAAGTCCTCACTAGAATATTTTACTGTTAAACAATTTAACCCTTTAAACTACTGAACTTTTTAACTGTTTAGCCATTGTAACTGTTTACTTGTCATCAACTATGACTCCTACCCACTGTAGCTAGTTAGCTAAGTTAGCTAAGTAACATGGTTAGCATAGTTAGCATGCTAGTTAGCATTTTTAGCAAAACTGCTTAAAATGATTAGCTAAGTTAGCTAAGTCACATGGTTAGCAAAGTTAGCATGCTAGCATGTTAGCATGCTAGTTAGCATTTTTAGCAAAACTGCTAAAAATGATTAGCTAAGTTAGCTAAGTCACATGGTTAGCATAGTTAGCATGTTAGCATGCTAGTTAGCATTTTAGCAAAACTGCTAAAAATGATTAGCTAAGTTAGCTAAGTCACATGGTTAGCAAAGTTAGCATGCTAGCATGTTAGCATGCTAGTTAGCATTTTTAGCAAAACTGCTAAAAATGATTAGCTAAGTTAGCTAAGTCACATGGTTAGCATAGTTAGCATGTTAGCATGCTAGTTAGCATAACTGCTAAAAATGATTAGCTAAGTTAGCTAAGTCACATGGTTAGCATACTTAGCATTTTAACATTGTTAGCATGCTAGTTAGCATAGTGACTTGGTTAACATTATTATCTTTCTTAACATAGTTAGCATAACTGCTAGCAAACATTAGAGCCATTCCAAGTGTCAGTTATCTACCTAAATAATTTAACCATTTAAACTATCCACTTATTTAACCGTTCAATCATTCCAACTATATTAAACCTTATCTACCAAGTAAATCATTTACCTATATAAAATATCCACCTATTTAACTGTTCAGTCATTCCAACTATATTAAACCTCATCTACCTAGCAACCAATATAGTTTGTTTTTACTTTGTATGATATTTGACATCATATTTTTTGCATTTTCATGCACTGTATTTCCTTCAGGAAATGCTTTTCTAGTTCTTATTATTCTTCTTCTTCTAACGCACTTAATGCAGCTTCAACCGTTTAACGTAGAAACTTCATTCAAACTATGTTACGTAGGTCTTACTTAGGACATGGGTGCTATGTATTTTTCAGCTTTGTAACTTTTATACTTTTTAAACTATTAATTAAAAACTATCAAAATTTCCCCATTGACTTAACATTATGATTATGACATCACAATACGGCCGTTAAGCAATTAGAATCCTATGGCAGGTGTTCGGGCCACCTGGACCAACTGCCAGTCTCAGGCTTTAAGCATACAAACTGGCCCTATTAAGACTACACATCCTGTTCAACTGCTTCCTCTGCCAAAAACTGTTTCAAAATAAAAGTCCTCTCTATAATATTTTACTGTTAAACAATTTAACCCTTTAAACTACTAACTGTTTGGCCATTGTATCTGTTACTTGTCATTAACTATGACTCCTACCCACTGTAGCTAGTTAGCTAAGTTAGCTAAGTCACGTGGTTAGCATAATTAGCATGCTAGCGTGTTAGCATGCTAGTTAGCATTTTTAATAAAACTGCTAAAAATGATTAGCTAAGTTAGCTAAGTAACGTGGTTAGCATAGTTAGCATGCTAGCGTGTTAGCATGCTAGTTAGCATTTTTAACAAAACTGCTAAAAATGATTAGCTAAGTTAGCTAAGTAACGTGGTTAGCATAGTTAGCATGCTAACGTGTTAGCATGCTAGTTAGCATTTTTAGCAAAACTGCTAAAAATGATTAGCAAAGTTAGCTAAGTAACATGGTTAACATAGTTAGCATGCTAGCATGTTAGCATGCTAGTTAGCATAGTTAGCAAAACTGTTAAAAATTATTAGCTAAGTTAGCTAAGTAACATAGTTAGCATGCTAGCAGTTAACATGCTAATTAGCATTTTTAGCAAAAAAACTTGGTTAACATTATTATCTTTGATAACATAGTAGCATAACTGCTAGCAAACATTAGGGCCATTCCAAACTGTTAGTTATCGTCAATTATCTACCTAAATAATTTAACTATTTAAATGATCCACCTATTTAACCGTTCAATCATTTCAACTATATTAAACCTTATCTACCAAGCAAATCATTTAACTATATAAACTATCCACCTATTTAACTGTTCAGTCATTCCAACTATATTAAACCTCATCTACCTAGTTCAGTCATTCCAACTATATTAAACCTCATCTACCTAGCAAATAATTTAACCATTTAAACTATCCACTTATTTAACTGTCCAGTCATTCCAACTATATTAAACTTTGTCTACCTAGCAAATAATTTAACCTTTTAAACTATCCACCTATTTAACTGTTCAGTCATTCCAACTATATTAAACCTCATCTACCTAGTTCAGTCATTTGAACTATATTAAACCTCATCATGTTGGTTGCCAATTAGCACATCATCTGTTTTAACAATATATTTCACACCATATGTTTTGCATTTTCATGCACTGGTAATTCCCTGGAATTGCGTTTTCTAGTTCTTATTCTTCTTCTTCTTCTAACGCACTTAATGCAGCTTCAACCGTTTAACGTAGAAACTTCATTCAAACTATGTTACGTAGGTCTTACTTAGGACATGGGTGCTATGTATTTTTCAGCTTTGTAACTTTTATACTTTTTAAACTATTAATTAAAAACTAATCAAAATTTCCCCATTGACTTAACATTATGATTATGACATCACAATACGGCCGTTAAGCAATTAGAATCCTATGGCAGGTGTTCGGGCCACCTGGACCAACTGCCATTCTCAGGCTTTAAGCATACAAACTGGCCCTATTAAGACTACACATCCTGTTCAACTGCTTCCTCTGCCAAAAACTGTTTCAAAATAAAAGTCCTCACTACAATATTTCACTGTTAAACAATTTAACCCTTTAAACTACTGAACTTTTTAACTGTTCAGCCATTGTAACTGTTACTTGTCATCAACTATGACTCCTACCCACTGTAGCTAGTTAGCTAAGTTAGCTAAGTCACATGGTTAGCATAGTTAGCATGCTAGCATGTTAGCATGCTAGTTAGCATTTTTAGCAAAACTGCTAAAAATGATTAGCTAAGTTAGCTAAGTCACATGGTTAGCATAGTTAGCATGCTAGCATGTTAGCATGCTAGTTAGCATTTTTAGCAAAACTGCTAAAAATGATTAGCCAAGTTAGCTAAGTCACATGGTTAGCATAGTTAGCATGCTAGCATGTTAGCATGCTAGTTAGCATTTTTAGCAAAACTGCTTAAAATGATTAGCTAAGTTAGCTAAGTCATATGGTTAGCATAGTTAGCATGTTAGCATGCTAGTTAGCATTTTTAGCAAAACTGCTAAAAACGAATAGCTAAGTCAGCTAAGTAACGTGGTTAACATAGTTAGCATGCTAGCATATTAGCATGCTAATTAGCCTTTTTAGCAAAACTGCTAAAAACTATTAGCTAAGTTAACTAAGTAACGTGGTTAGCATGCTAGCATGTTAGCATGCTAGTTAGCATAGTAACTTTGTTAACATTATTATCTTTGTTAACATAGTTAGCATAACTGCTAGCAAACATTAGAGCCATTCCAACTGTCAGTTATTGTCAACTATCTACCTAAATAATTTAACCATTTAAACTATCCACCTATTTAACTGTTCAGTCATTCCAACTATATTAAACCTCATCTACTTAGCAACCAATATAGTTTGTTTTTACTCTGTATGATATTTTACATCATATTTTTGCATTTTCATGCACTATATTTCCTTCAGGAAATGCTTTTCTAGTTACTGTTTATTGTGGCTTTTTTTGGATTTGTATGAGGTAGAACAACTGATAACCAAAATTACTGTGTAAGAGTTTCAGAGTATTGTCAGGATTACCATTAAGGAGAAGACCATTATTAAAATATATAGAATATTTTAGAGAGTATATAACGGCATCTCTTTTCCGGGATCAATGCAAAATTATTCAGCTAAATCAATTAGCTTTGACCAGTAGCAGCTCCTGGGTAGACAAATAGGCGGGGCAGAGTATGTTGATCAAGTTTAGAAAAAAAATTGGCATAGTTCCAGCTCACCGGCAGCTGGACGCACAAGGGCGGTCCACGGAGATTTTGTTCATTTTTACGACTCTTTCTTACTATGGCTAGGCTATGAGCGAAATCTGCGGAATGGAATTCCATGTTACCACTTGCGGTCAAAATACCGTTTTGTTCATGCATTATTAACCTATAGCCTACTTAATGTTATTTTATTCATAAGAAGTGAAGTTTAAAATGTTGAGATTCCAGACAAATAAAAGCTACAATCTAGGTACCGGTAATCAGCTTATTAGCTCAGATCAGTGGAGAACTACTTTGGTGGAAAAACTCAAGAGGGAAACAAATAACCGAGAATTCGTTGCGAAATCAAAATTCCACTAGAGCTCCAAGTGTATGCTTCACGCCGCCTTACACCAATCAGCTCTCATAGTCAAGTTTAAGTTATTGTCATGTAGGCCTAGCCTACTCATAAAAGAAACTAGATGTACCGCATAGCGGTACAAAATATGACCGCCGCTCAGTCCTGTACATCCGTTCCGCGAAAATAAATCACACTTCAATTTGTCTCCATATTTTACTCCATCCCCCACTCTTGAAACTTTTGTGTATGCTTGTTTGGCATGCCTGAGTGTGTGTGTGCGGCTGCACAGAAAGTAGCCTACTGGTGCTGAAAAGGTGAATAGATTGTAGAATAGCCAAAGAACATGTAGCATTGTTATAAAACCTTTAAAATCTCTAAACAATCACAAGTAGGGCAGTTCATCACAGTTCATCCATTGCAACTGGATTGATGAAAGGTCACTTACACCTGTAGGCTACATTGTATTTGGGAAAAGCAAAAGGTATCAGCATAATGTTATTTATGTATGTATTTATTCATTTATTTATTTATTTATTATGTATTTATAAACAAAAACATCTCTGTCAGTTCCATGCCATTTTCAACAGCTATCAAAAACAAAGGTCATTTTTGGATGGATGGATTTTTTGTGAATGTTTCTTCTTCTACATAAGATTTTAGTCATCTTTAGTTCATGTAATACTTTATTGTCAATGCACAAATTAAGTAACAGTAGTCTGAAACGTTATTGTTAATGCACAAATTAAGTAACAGTAGCCTAGTCTGAAACGAAATGCTGTTTTACATCTAACCAGTGGTGCAAATAACTGACATGTCCAAATGGGCCTTGATGAAATGCGTCGCTAGACTGTTCATACACATTTTAACGGGCCAAAGTTGAAGAGCTTTTGTCCGTTATTGTTCGTGCAAATATAGGCTGATTCATGTTCCCTTGCATTGTGTAACTGAGGTCCATGGCTAGTCTGGCTTTCATCAGACCAAGCTCAATCTTTTAAGAAATCAAAAAATAAATAGCGGGCAGATCAGGCTGGGTTCACCCAGCCTAGTCCATAGGCACCCGATATTGTTTAATTTTCCGATTGAGATATACACGCTCTGGCTATTCTAAATGCAAAAATGCATCAGGGAGTTATGACAAAACGGTAACTAACAAACTAGATCCTAATAGAAAGCTGTTAGCTTCCCTAAGCTACAGGTAGGATTATAAGGTAGGAATATTTACAACATAAATTGTCAATAGGCTATGCTGGCGACACAAATAAAATCTCCTTTGGAAACCAATGGCTTACGCTTTACAGTATCAAGCGGACTTAAACGGTCATATCGTGGCGAAAAGTTGTATTAACATTCACGCAGCTCCATGAGTCAAGGAAAGCGCGAATGAAGTAGCCACTTCTGAATGGGACCCACTACACAGTAGCTTAAGGTGTGTTGCTAAAGCAGCCATAATGAAATGAAGGTGTCATTGTTTGGATACTTCACACACATGTGCTTTTTAATTTCACAGACTACAACTACCAAGCTGTAATCAAAGCACATCGATTCCCCTCTCACACCCTGCACGCGCACGCAACAAAATAAACAGGCGTCTCAGTCTCACGCATGTATAGGCAAAACTGTATCAGACCGGTGTAACGTTGGTAAATCTTCCATTGCACAGAATGATTTTGTAGCACGTGCAATAAATGACAGTCGAAAGATACAAACAGTGCTGCTATCAATTTGCTTGGTATAACCGCATTTATAGTTTTCTACAAATGCAATCAATCAAATGCCTCTATCACTCAACCAACGCTAACGGTATCATTACCTAGGTCCTTGTTGATATTACAAGATTAACGTACCTGCAGTAAAAACCAAGCATGTCCGATAAACATCCTCAGATTTATTTCGGCTTCAAGAAGAAATGGGAATTACATTTCATGTGAACATCGTCCTATCCTTATTAGATGTTCGCTGCGATAAATTACAGTCCTTGTAGGAAGCGTCCATTGTTTTTTCCAACCCACTTTTAACTTCCAACAAAATTACGTCTCACTGCAACGATGCGCCATCTAGTGGACAAACGACTACTTATCGCCAATACTGAAAATGCAGCCATGATGATGAATATTTATTTTGGCTTTCTTTTAATCCTACTGAATTTGTAATTATGTATCGGCCGTTCTAATACCAATAGTATGTGGGTGCCTGTGTGTGTGTGCATGTGTATATGTGTGCACCGCCATTTACAGGCCAATGAGTGTACAGTCACTAAATGTACACATAACCTCATTTTTTTAGACCCCCCCATGGATGAAATTCTACGAAACTTGGCATACCCCCAGAGAATGCCAGGTCAATCATACACATAAATTTTGGTGCAGTTCTGAACATCTTAACTGAAGATAGGGGCGATTAAAGCAGAATAATATTGCATTTTCATTTTTTACCGGGGGGTGGGGGCATAGACATAATATACATAGACGCCGCATTGGCTGCTGGAAACAAGAAATGCGGCCGCCATCTTGGACCTGTCATACTCCTCATTGCGTTACAGCAGAAAACACAAGATGACAGCACTGTGCAGCATGTTCCTGCTCAAATCGGCGGACCATACTCGGGGGGATTTACTTTTCACAAGTAAGATTTAACATTACCGTACTATTGGTTGTATTTTGTATTTTCGAACAATGTGGCCTGTATCATAGCTACATGTATGACCTTTGCAGCAAAAAAAACCGCGTGAAAATCTGTTCGGTATTCAGTGAGATATGATTAATTAAGTGTGCTGACAGCTCATTGCACCGGCCAAACAGATTACACTGAGTGGAGTGGATGACCGGTCCAAGATGGCGGCTCCAAATCTCGTCAGCGCTAGTAGGGAGCAGCGGTAGATGCGGCGTCTATGTATATTATGTATATGGGTGGGGGTGCAAATCACAAATGAGTGATTATGAGCCAGGTTGATGTGGGCCCTTGAGACCAACATACCATAAAAGATTCTTCATCCTCAGTGCCACGGTTCAGGTAGTTATTTAGGAAAAACAGTTTTTTTTTTGCGGTTCGGGGGGCCCAGCACGGGGGGGGGGTTTGGGGGTGGTGGTGGTCGGGGACGAAATTAAATTTTTCCGTAAAATTCTAGTGGGGCTACATACCCACCAAATTTCATGTACCCCGGTGGTTCGGTGTCCCGGGTATCAATGACCAAAAATTCAGGGAGTAGATGACGGGAAAAATTCTTGAATTGTGTGCATGTGTGCGTGTACAAATTTATGTTTATGTGTGTGGGTGTGTGTGTGTGTGTGTATGTGCGTGCTTGTGTGTTTGCCTGCGTATGTGTGTTTGTGCATGTGCATGCATGCGTACATATGTCTACTTGTGAGTATGTGTGATACGTATGATTACTGTAAATGTATGTGTGTGCGTGTGTATCTGTTTATGCACATGTGTGCACATGGAATGGGTTAACATGACCCCTGGAGGCAAACATACGGAAAACATTGGTCATCCTAGGCCCTACAGTTCTGAAGATATTCACAGAGAACTGTGTCTGCCCTACCCTCCTTTCGGGGGGTCCAGTCCAGCGGGGGGGGGGGCTACAGATCAAAACGAAGAATGACGGTTCCATGCTATCCATGTGGGGGTACATGCCCACCAAGTTTTGTGTACCCCGGTCTTTCAGTGTCCCGGGAATCCTTGTTGGTGTACGTCACTAAATGTACACATAAATTATTTTATTGTAAGGCCCCCCATGAACGAAAGTACACAAAACTTGGCATGCATTCGGAGGGTGTCATAATGATCCTACACTTTTAATTTCGTGCAGTTTTGACCTTGTCAGCCAGAGATATTGTGATGAAAACACCTAATTTTTTGCTTTTTAATTTTTAACTAGGTGGCGCTATACATGAAATAAGTGGTAATGGGATGGGTTGACATGCTCCCTTAAGACCAACATACATAAAAAAGGTGGACCTCCTAGGCCCTACGGTTCTCGAGATATTCACAGAAAACTGTCTCCGGCCACCTACAGGCCAGTTGGTGTATAGTAACATAAATTAATTTATTGTGTGGCCCCCCATGAACGGAATTCCACAAAACTTGGCGTGCATACAGAGGGTGTCATAATGATCCTACACTTCCAATTTCGTGCAGTTTTGACTATGTTAGGTCACAGATACCTTCAATTACAACACCTCATTTTTACTTTTTTGTGTTTAACTAGGTGGCGCTATACATGAAATGAGTGGTTATGGAATGGGTTGACATGGCCCCTTGAGATCAACATACAAAAAAAAAATGGTCCTCCTAAACCCTACAGTTTTCGAGATATTCACAGAAAACTGTGTCTGCCCTACCCTCCTTTCGGGGGTCCAGTCCAGCGGGGGGGCTACAGATCAAAACGAAAAACGATGGTTCCATGCTATCCATGTGGGGTTACATGCCCACCAAGTTTCGTGTACCCCGATCTTTCAGTGTCCCGGGAATCATTGACGGAAATTTGGGCATGCGAAGAAAAAAAAAAAAAAAAAAAAAAAATATGACTAAACCTATATGACCGCCGCTTCGCTGCGCGGCGGTCATAATAATAAGTAACGAAATTATTGTGTTCAAGAGCCAGCTCAACTTTAAAGAGTAAATTAAAAGTAGGCTATTCATTAAAAAGGTAAATAATCTGTGCGTATGAATGAGTGCTTGCGTGTCCACCGTGGTTTGTATAGAAATTAATATTAAGTGTACATACACGTAAAAGGGCAGTTTTTTTCAAGAGCTCCTTGGGGAATGATTTGGAAAATTTGAGGAAGCTTGAACTATCAAATAGGATGGCGGCAGACAAATGGCCAGTGAATGAAAATCTGTTGGTGGCGGTAACTATGATTGTCACACACTTCATAGGCAATTTGCGCAGTTACAAGCGGTCCTGCGCTTATCCTGGACACCGGTATGTTTTGCACAAAGGCACGGGACATCACGTAGGCCTATCGTTCTCATGTTGACCACAAACTTGTCTGTAATCCTGTGTGCCTCCACTGCATCGATTGCTCTTTTCTGCAGCTGTGCATAGAGCACATCTACACGGGGCATTATCTTAGAACAGGTCTAAGGAATAAAAACTCGGGATCTAAGAGCATTCGAGAAAACCCTTTAGCCTCTCTAACTGAGATTGTATTAAAATCTCCAGATGTTTCAATTATTTCGAAACACTCCAAAATAAGCTTTTACATCTTTTCGGAGATCTTGCGGAGAAACTATAAAAATCCGAGAAGACACGCACTGAGGATGCTGCTGACGCAGCCTTTTCCATCACCAGGTTCAATTGATGTGCATAGCAATTAGGGTAGGCTACACGTCTTGCACTTTCTTACGCACTCCACCAGATGCTCCTCTCATGACACTAGCCCCATCAAATGTCTGTGCAATCAGCCTTACTTTATCTGTGTCACTCTCAGGTGAACAAACTCATACACGATTTCGCACTTACAGTGTAGCCCTCATCGAGTTGTGCTGCAATATTAGCTTTCCCCAGCATGGCTAATTTGCACAACTCTAGATGCTAGCCTCATGTTTTTTGCCTTCTCGTTTTTTGCCTTGAAAATGTTTCATGTCACACACACCTACACTAGCCTACTCCAAACATCCCCTTGTCCCCCAGAAGATCGGAAAAGCAGGCATGGAAAACAGAACATTTTATTGCGTTCAGGACAACTAGAGCTTCTTATCAGACATACTGTATGGCCTACCACGAACGTGAAAATGTCCGATTAAATGACCGACTCTTGTCCTTTGTTTGTTGTTATACGATGTTAATGTCGGGCTGATCAGGTCCTAGGTCTTTGATAGCTAAGTTAACTACAAACTCAAGTCTTTCGAATAAGTTCTTTAAGAGAAAATCCACACTATTGCACACAGGCTGTTCACTCGCCATTTTTTCAACTGTCTGCCTGACCTCACAAACTTCGTGCGGACTAATACAGTAGGCATAGGCTACTACCTACAGTAGGCAGTAAGTTCTGACGTCGTATAGGGTGGGCAGTGGCATGATCTGCCCACCCGACCTTCTACTAACTAACTAGCTGCAGTTCCATTATCGGTCGACAGATTTACATAGACAAACAGCAGGCGCTGTTCAATTTCTTCAGGGCAGAAATGAAATGTAACGTTACAGTAGGCCTACAACAACTAAGGATATGATCAACGAGATCTTTGCGATCTTTGCGAAATTTCTTTGCAAATCATACAAAAATGTAACATGATTGAGTACTTTGCCACTGATTACAATAATAAACAAACAACATTTTATTTAAAAAAAATATTTTGTGGATCTACTTTTCTAGTGGATGAATCTTTAGTAGGGCTCTGCCCCTCCTGCCCAAGTGAACGAGCCGCGTCTGGCTTTGACCTGCCCACTTGGAGGCGTCACGAAGTTGGGCACTCAATGCTTACTTGCATTATGTGTCTATGTACTTCCTCTTGGGATGAATTTGATCTTCACCTTATGTGGTGGTTCTTGGACCTTATACAGTATGTTTACTATGCATATAATGGATATGAAAGCTGTAGCAACTGGATTGATAGTTGTAAAAAGAAAGTTTATGATGTCAACACTGCACAACTAAGTTTATGTACATCTGTTCCTTACTCTAGCACAATCAGTACTTTATGCCCTATGCACAGGATTAAGCTGTTGTGGATGGTCATCTACTTGATGGTTTGTGGCATATCTGTTCAACATGCACTTAGTTTATTAAACCTTTCTTATTCGTTATGGTTTGTATATTATAGTATTTATTTCTTTTTATTAGGCTATTAATTGAATTGACATTGTTGTTTATTATTGCTATTCTCCTTAATGTAGTCTTAAATTGTTTACTGTTACTTTGTATAGTTGTTATGTGTATGTCGCTTTGGACAAAAGCATCTGCTAAATACCATAACCATAACCCAGCCCCAATCAGAAGGGTTTTGCTCAGGATCAAGCACTAAAGCTTGGTACCAGACACTGGCTTGATAAGTGGCCCACTTAATATGTTGTTCAAGTGCAGCCTTTGTGGGTGGGATGTTCTCTAAAGCTCTAGAATTCTGTGTGAACAGGTTTTCTGGCCTCATTCACCTCTATGATGTCACTTGTCCTATCATACATTAGTGCTACAAAGTGCTCCAGCAGTGACATGGATAGTTCACTCCGATCATTCTTCGATTGCATGAGCTCATTGAAAGCTTCAGTTACTTCTGTGAAAGATTTCCATGTCTCCCATGCAGTTTGATGTCTTTGGTATCAAGCACTAGCAGATCTTGGCTCTTCAAAAAAAAGGTTCCCCATCTCCTCAATTGATTCACTGTTATCAGTGACCTAACATGCTTCCTGTGCTGCTCATGGCAATTCTGGCAATTTCAGGGCTAGCCACCATCCAGCATCGCAGTGCCCCGGGATTCTCTGTTAGTCCAACTGCTCTACCAGATCCTTTGACGAGTGCATTGTTCTGTTCATGACACTGGTCTATGGCTGAGAACTTGTTGCATGTCTTATGCACAACAAACCTCCCAGCATGGAATTCTTTCAGGATTGCTGGGTGTTTCTCTGAAATGTTTGCAGTCATGGTGGTCTGTGTTGAGCTTGGTGTTTGATCCATCGAAGACCATAGACATCAATGCAAAAAGTGATGGTGGGACAGAATCGTTCTGACTACTGGGATGAAATTAGCCGTCAAAGTGAAACTTAGAATAAAACATCTCTTCGCGCCACTTGTGCGGCTCTCACCAAATGCATAGCATCACTGTCATGATCGTGGTCACAGGCCTTCAGAACATCTCCGATATCCTCTTTGAATGTTAGAAGTGTGTCTCTCACCTGTGCATAAGTATGGTTATACATCTTGCCTAGATCAATACATCTGACTTTATAAATTAGGCAAATTTCCAATATTAATGAAGGAACAGTGCTTAATATATTAATAAAATGTGCAATAGTACTGCCGCGTGCTATTACTACTACGTCTTACTATAAGCAACCTTGCAGTTTTTTTTATTTATTATTATTTGTCATTCTAACTTACAAAAAGTTTTTTTATATAGTTATTGATCAGAAAAATCACTTCATTTAGTTTGCCAAACTATTAGGCCTAAAGGTGAAGAAATAAATCACATTTATATGTGATAAGAATGTTGCCAGTTAAAGGTTCCATTTGATACTGTCATAATGAACTCAAGCAACCAGTTTGAATGGCAGTCAATGTAAGTTCTAGATCTTCACAGTAGAATTCTGGAATGACTTGTAAAAATATTTTACTCCTCAAAGATGTGTATATTATACAGCAAATATCTAGTCCCAGACATCAGATCTGAAGTGGCTCCACGTCTGAAAATAAACTTCAAGGTGTGTAGAAACACTGAACAAAATTTCCTGCTTTAGTCATAAAATGCACAATACTTCTCATTATATGAACTTAACCGCTCCACTATACTACTCTTTGGGCGGCTCGTTAGCCCAACCAAGTGTGTGCAGCATGCCTTTACGTAGCCTACTAACAGCGCATCATCATAAAGATACATTTGATCTGCATCACGCCCCATTTTACCATTGAAAGACAGCTAGTAATCACACGTTGACGTTACATCTAGTTATTAATTCACAGGACATTCAATCATTTTACTAACACGGCAGTTATTAAGAATTGTGTTTATGTAACTTACTCATGTCGAAATGTACATTACCAACCTTATTCGTTTGCAATAGGCCTACCCCATTTGCTAGCTAGCTAACTGTGGAACTTCAGTATAACATAGCCAATTATCTCACCTAGTTGTAGGAAATAGGCTACGTTCATATTACAAGTGATAGAATGAATGTGTGACTTATGTTTAGTTGATGTTATGACATATAAAGTTAAGCTTGCTGAACTTAATTAGTCAGCCACGGGCAGTTTGACTGTGCCTATCGATACATTCGTGACACTCCTGTTAGTAAACTGGAGAGAGCAAAACATAGGAACATGGTCACATTAATCCCATAAACACAAAGATAACTCTTACACCAACCTTATTTTGTGCCTTTTATTCATGTTTGTTTCAAGATTTAGTAAGTTTACTATAAGCACGTTTCGCTCTCCACTTTTAGTGGGGTACGAATTGTCATGAAATAATGGTCCCGTAGGATTTTTTTTGCTGAAATAGATTTTTTTGTTTTATCTGCTTTATTTGGGGTCCTACTGTTAAAAAATGATAGGGTGCAAATTTTCTGACCCCGTTTTGCCCCTCCTCTGGGGGGCGCTTTCTCACCTTGGCCAGGATAATGACTGCACACATATATCTACTAATAATGATCACATTTTCACAATCTTGGTGTCAATTTAGGGGTTATTGAGGATGCTGAGTCCATTTATGACAGTTTCATTGTGATCAGAATTTGTTATGACTCATTTTTTGCAGTAATAAAGGCAAATCCAATGGGGCAAAGTCGCCAAACAGTAAGTGAGCTCATATCTTGGGAACACTTTGATGTATGTTAACGAAACTTGGCCACATGACAACTGACCCCCTCCCAAGGGTACACAACAAATTTGGTGTAATTCGGCCACTGGGGGCGCTATAATTAGCGAACCTGCGTTTAGGGGTTACAGTATATCATGATGACGTAGGGTTAGCAAAAAAATTCCAATGGCTAGTCATACTCTTCATACTCATATTGATGATCATTGCACATTTTCCCCACTCATTATAAACAATTGGCCATTTTGGATTTTCCCACTAATAACCCCTAAATTGACACCAAGATTGTGAAAATGTGATCATTACTAGTAGAGTGTGTGTGGTCAGTATCCTGGCCAAGGTGAGAAAGCGCCCCCCAGAGGGGGGGGCAAAACGGGGTCAGAAAATTTGCACCCCATCATTTTTCAACAGTAGGACCCCAAATAAAGCAAATAAAACAAAAAAATCAATTTTAGCAAAAAAATCCTACAGAAATACAATTCGTACCACTATTTGATGCAGCATAGATTTCCATTATATCAATCATCTTCCCCCTAAAAGGGGGCGTGTATGCAGCACATACAACGTTCTGTTCCATTCCATTCGTCAGTGCGTACTGTTTAGTTTCCGGTCTGTCTAGATCGGTGTGGTGTTGTAGTTGTTCTAACGTTACTAGTTGTTGCAACAGCATGTGAAAAAACTACAAAGTTTGTTACACCAAAATGAACGTTAATCTCGCGATAAAATTGACGCCGTTAAAATAGGTGTCCATTAACGCCGTTAATAACGCGTTTAACTGACAGCACTAAAAAAAATAGAAGTCAGCCAGAGGAGATAAAGATGTGGCTTTACTGTGAGTGAAAGTATTTAGCATAAGCGCTGTAAAATGTTTACACCTTTACCAAACAGCAGTCATATGACTACACTGTACTGAGCTAAGATTTCTGCCTCACACATGTTAAGTGCACAAAACAAAAATGTGCAACAGTTCACAAACAGACATACATAAAAGCCTCAACCAACCCCCCATGCATCCTCATGACAGATACAATTTGACACAAAACGTATCGATAAAGTATCTACATTTCACCACATAAATAACAGACATGTTTTACTACACACTCTAGAGGGAAAAATAGATTAATAAATACATAAATAGATCATACACTTACACCAAAATAACTTGCGTTTATCCCAATAATATGACTAGAACTCATGATTCAGATATTATATCAATTCCTTCAAGTTCTTCCATGATTCTCTCTAATCTTTTTATGTTGAAATCACATAATTAGCTTCATTAGTTTGATGTAAGTCCTCTTCACACAATCATAGAAACTTCATCACAGTTTGGTGTAAGCCCTCTTGTCTCTTGTGGAAGCTTGTATTATGGGGTATTTTATTATGCAATTCACCTTCAATGCCTGCTAAACATTGTCGAATAGACAGTTGTAAAGGTGCTATCTATACATTTGCTTGTCTCACAAAGAGTGTTTGTCTAATCCTCCAGAGACAGATATATGGCTGTAGAAATTTGTCTCTGAGAGTGGTGAACGTGCTTGAGACTTTGTTGCTGTTATCTTCAGTGGGTTGTAATTTACTTGGTCGTCTCTATGGGCCTAATAAATTATTTTGTGTGGCTGTCGTGCTATGTGATCTTGTGCTCATTTATCAGAGTGGGCATTTATTAGCTTCAGGTAAGAAGCCAATAGAGTAAAAAACGTTTTCAAAATCTCATTATGGGGCTTTGGGTTTCGATGAGGCAATGGTTAACTTATTTACCAATGGACTGTGAGAATTTAAAGGACAAACTGTGCTAAATAGTTCTTATCACCTTCAGGAATGGTCTGGATGGGTGTAATGAGGAAGAATTTGTGTGTGTGGAAATGTTGATGTCCTCATGGGGCATAATGGGACGGGGCACTATGATGTTTACCAACAGAACTGGTTATGCATTGTCAGAGTTGCACAACCAACCCTCATATAAAGGTGTTTAAACTAATGAAACCTGACCCAATTAGATTCTCATAAGGATATGCAAATATGCCAAAGTTGGTGTGACATTAGACTTTGAAATGAGACTTTGCCTTCCGGCTTGGACTGCCCCCAAAAAAGGGTCAAGTGTTACAAGCCGTTAAGCCAAAGCAGGGTAGGACCTCACAGTCTGTCCTAGCAAGACATCAGCTCCATACCAACTGTAGCTCTGCTTTAAAAGTAAGTTTGCTAATTCAGCTTCATTGGCATGCTGACTAACAGTGATGTTCAATGGTAATGCAATGGGTATATTTTCGTAGTTTTTCCTAGTTACCAAGAACTTTATGCAAGGACAGATGTCTTTTTTCTTCTTCTAAGCAGACTTCTTAAGACTGGCATATTATTATGCCGGGACAGTTGGAATCATTTACAGAACCCTTTTTTCACCTATCTGTGGAAAGGCTTCCGAGGTTGGACATAATTTGGCTATTCCAGTCTTGCACTGTTGTGACGATTAAAATGCATTTTTCTCTCACCATTCAGAGTTGAACTAGGGGTCCCTGTCTGCTGCCCGGGCTGCTCTGAGACGAATACTGCATCCATCTGTTTCCATTCTGCAGCACCTGACCACAGCACATCTGTGAATTTATTCGGAAGGTAATTATTGTAAAAAAAATGTTTTATATGTATATATATATATATATATATATATATATATATAATATTTGTTTTAGAGATTAATCCCATTAGATGCTACATTCAATGATCCTATAATATATATGATAAAATGCAAAACCAACAATAATAAAATAATAACACTAAAATACTATAATAATAATAATAAACTTCACTTGCATATCCCCTTTTCATATCAAATGTATAAAATGCTTTACAAAAAACTAATCAACAGAAGAATGCCGGAAAAACATGTCAGAAATATGTCAGTGACAGTAATCTCTATCAGAGAGACTCCCACTCAGTCAGTGACCGCCTCGCTCCTTTGAATTTTGCGGAAGTGTGAAAAGTGACACATGGAAAAAACACTTGTGCCCAGGTTACGGAGCATTCCGGAACAGAAGAGCCGATAAGACTCTACTGCTCAAGTGGCTCATGCTCAATAAAGTAATAAACCGATGTAAATAAAGCACAGAGTGGCAAGATTAAAACAAAATGTTCAGGGTTAACAACAACAGTAGCACTTTGATCTGAAAGAAGAATCCTTGTATATATATTGTTTTATAAGAACAGCCCTGGAAATACTTGTGAAACTCCCAGATTATATCTTTCTGGTTCCTTGAACATTTGACTGGTTCAGTCCTCTCTTAAATGTTTTCACATGATGTCTCCAGGGGGAAAACGTGTGGCTGCAACACAAACTGTTTGTGCATTTGAATTCCATGTACTGCAGGAAAACATCACCAGTGCCCTGACCTGCGTTCCAAAACCGTTTTTGAGGACCACTGATACCTCTTAAGGTTAAAGATTGACTGCTCTGGAAACTTCAGAGAAAGCTATTTTTGTGGGTAGTTAGAGGGTAATTATTTACATATTATAAGCTTAAACGTTCATCTCGACATTCTATATTTGTCCGTACCTCATACTATACTTCCACTGAATTAACACACGTCTCTTGAGTTGACACGTGGTACTATGATCATATAATTGACTTCACAGCAGCCTCAGTCATCCTATGTGAACATATGGGGCTGTCAGAGATTTAGTTATTTTGATATGGGGAAACAAGAGGCATCCTGACATTTCCAGACTAACCACAATGGCCTGGTTTGAAACGTCTGACAGTTCAAACTAATTATGCGCTCCCTTTTCAGAGCCAGTTGATAGTGGTCAGTGACGTCCCGAGAGAGCCCATCTTCCCTGTAGGGGCCCATCAGTGGCCAGAGTGTCATAACACCAAAGATCAGGGAGCCACGTGTGAGACACATGTGGTGGAAACCTTTTTTTCCCTCCAAACCCACTCCATTTTTCCATTCACAAAAGCTCTATCCTTTGCAACGGCCTCTCGAGTCCCCTTCTCACTTGTTGTTGTTTAAGGAAATAAAAATGTGCTTCCCAAAGAGCACAGACTGACCATCGACATCAACCAGTACCGCTGTCGCCAGTCTGTTTTTACTATAAGATTTCTGTACCTGGCATGCTTTCTACTGGCCTCGCTTCTAGTAACACATTAGCTGTGTCCGTAACTTCTCAAGTGGAAAATGATCTCTGCAGGGCGTGTGTGACCGATGAGCATGCATGGTCTTTAAACACCATTAAACACATTAGGCTTGTACACACAGGTGACTTATAACGAGGAAAGAGTTCTGCTAAACTCTCGATATGTGTTATTTCTGTGCCATACTTGGCCTGGTGACAGCGAGTGCACATGACCCACATGACTGGTTTAATTGGTTGTCTCATGCCATGATGTCAGTCACGGATCACGTGAGGTGCCCGTGTAGAGTCCTGAGGCATCAGCACGATACAAACTTTCCCCATAATCAGGTCTCATCTGCCTCAGTTAATTATTTACACTCTGATGATACTTATTTGATTAATTCCTGGAATAGTATGACATTCCAAAAAGAGGCTTTCTACAAAACTACATACATTAGCAAACACATAGAGTACATGTAAGGAACATATGAGCTGGAAGAAAAATATTAGTGTTGTTTGATACCGAAACTGCAATTGATTCTTACATAATCAAAACAAACACCAAGAATGACAGTACAAGACAAAACACAATAGAAATATTGCACTTGGAGAGTCAGAGCAACAGTGATGAGATGCCTGCACATGCAAGTGTAAGCTTCTTCACACCTCCTACACAGATGCTTCTGTCTTCATACTATATGACCCGGTCAAGAATAAACCATACAGAAAGGTCTTTATGCAATAAAGCTGTAAGGATTGTTAAACTCCTATCACAACTTTATGATCAACTTATGATCAGTCTGTGATGCATGCAATAAGTGCCTTAATAATTCTGTATGCTACATCCAGTCTAGTATTTAATGTCACTTAAGTGGAAATGAACTCAAATCTACTCAGATAGAGAATGTATAATTCACATCAGGGATAATCATTTTGGTTCCATGTTCCATTTCAGAGGTTAAACAGAACCATGGTGTTGACCTGTGCAATCGAGATGAGCCCAGAGAGAGACTCCATTATCAACACCCAAGAGACCTTCGTGCCTCGAGCGAGGGCAAGCAAGGGGAAGGCTGCGAGGGAACATCGCTACATGTTGAAGGATGGCCACTGCAACGTGGTCTTCCAGCAGACCTCGGGCGAGTGGGGTCACTATGTGGTGGACATCTACACCACCCTGGTGGAGAGTCGCTGGAGAGTCATGTTCCTGGTGTTCTCCCTCGCCTACATTGTGTCCTGGCTCACCTTCGGGCTACTCTACTGGCTGATTGCTCATGTCCACGGTGACCTGGGGTTGCCCAACGAGGCTCCGTGCATGGCTCACGTGCACGGTTTTACTGGCGCCTTCCTGTTTTCAATGGAGACCCAGGCTACCATCGGCTACGGCTTCCGAGGCATTCTGGAGAACTGTATGGTGGCCATCGTGGTCGTGACGGTGCAAGATGTCCTGAGCTGCTTCATCGACACGGCCATCATTGGCGTGGTCATCGCCAAGATGGCGTGCGCCCGCAAGAGGGCGCGCACAGTGGGCTTCAGCAAATGTGCCGTGGTCAGCCTGCAGAATGGCGCCCTCTGTCTGCAGTGGCGTGTCGGGGACTTCCGGGGGAACCATATCCTGGAGGGCGAGGTCCAGGGCCAGCTGGTGCGCCACAGGTGGCTGCTCACGGGTGAGGTCAGTCTCTCCCACCAGGATCTCAAGCTCCAGTGCAGGTCCATTGCCTTGGCCATGCCGATGACGGTGGTCCATGAGATTGACCGCGACAGCCCCCTCTATGGCTTGAGTCCCCGAGCCCTCGCCGAGGAGGAGGAGGACTTTGAGCTGGTGGTGTCCTTCACCTACACGGACGACTCGGCGGGCATGCTGCGGCAGACGCGCGCCTCCTACACCCCTGCGGACATCCGCTGGGGCCAGAGCTTCCAGGACATGCTGAGGCTGGGCAAGAAGCACTACCACACTGACTTTGCCCTCTTCCACCAGACCACCTGGGTGCCCGTGCCCATGATGAGCGCACAGGAGCGGGACAGGGCCCGGGGTCTGGCAGACAGCGGGGAATCGGTCGGCCCAGCAGTGTGTCGTAAAGTTAAAATGTCCCAGAGGGAAAGATCTGACCCTGTGATTCTTGAAGAGGCTTGGTTTTAACACACTCACACACATTTACACATTGCATGGATTATCATCTCTAAGGGAAAGATGCAGGTAGTGAAGTAGTAGTACTCTGAAGGCACCACAGGACAGGTAAACAATCTGGAAGGGGGAATGTATGTTACTGTGGAATAATAACTACTGTGCTGTTGTCTGCAGTAACAGGAAGTCTGCAAGCGCAGAACAATGCCAGGATTATTAATTAATGCCATACCACGTGTATGGAAGTACCTGCTGACTGACACAGCAATTTTATGTAAAATGGGTGGGAAAATATTGTAAATAGACATATGTATGTTTGTTAATAGTTTTGTGGTTTTTGTAGTTAAGTGCAATATTTTAGACCTTAAAACATCTGTCCTTTAAATCTGACTCCTTTACAGGAATATATTTATTAAAATATATTTGTTGACGTTTTCTGATATTTTTCAAATGAGTCATTATTATTTCCAGAGTAAAGTTTGCGAGCATTCAGAACAAGTTATAGCATGTGCATTATGAATTAATATTACAGAGAAATAAAAATATATGATTATTCTGCGTTTAGCGAATATACATAATTCATTTTCAGTCGTGCAGCAGGGTGAGCCGACAGACTGATTCTGGCGTTACGCTTTCAACCATGCACAGTAGGATGACCACGCAACTGGGCGGGGACAGACACATGCTCTTTTAAAGTAGCACTCCATTTGTAAATGTATCTTCCCTGGAGCGTGCCGAGGGGGTGATGATGGGCGTTCGTGTGATGTGTTGGTGTCTCGTAAAATACAGCAACAAGTTCTAAAGCTAAATGTGGATACATATACAGACCTGGGATGTTTCAGAGTGGAATCACGGAGATGTGTCATCCTGTGCACTCAACAGGTAAGCGCAAAAACATCAACATCGCGGTGATGTACCAGTTGCTCAAAACGGGAAAGCGGCAAAAGAATAACGGAACCAAAACTGTTGAAATTGTCTTATAACGACGGCCACAAGGGGTAATTTTCAATTCCATTTCATAGGAATGATAGGTTTAAAGTTGATTTGGTAATGAATTACAGTTTCCACTTTGCAAAAAGGATTTGATTGTTTATATAGACTGTCTAATTTATTTGAATTGTATTTATTGTAATATAGGATAAAATTCATAGATTCAAGATTCAATAGCCTACTTCATTATTTAGGCTCAATAGGTTATAGGGACTGATTCGCTCGCTAATATTTAACAGTCGTGTCTAGCTTTTGTCCTGTCTTATTTTTATTTCATAATTGCAATGCATCTCTTTCCTTTTTTCAATCAAAATAGTTTTAGCTGTAGGCCTACTCTCGCATGGCATTTTTAAGAATCTTCATTCATGACACATGCACAGCAGAGTTCTGCAATCTAAACTGACCCATGCTGCTTTCATCCTGGTCTTTGGCAGGTCATTTTCAAATGGACAGCTATGCATATTGGACCGAATTCTATTGATCTCCCTAGTACAAAAAATAGAGCGCCTTTATGTAACAAGTTTCCATCTTGCTCTACAGTGTGGCCTAATTGCACTAAAGAAAAACAAACAAACTTGGGATGTGCGCTGGACCCTGTGTTAGCATCCTGTTGAGCTTGTAGAGGATAACACATGTTAAAGTTGAGGGTTGCTTGAAGCTTGTTGCCTTTCATTACAATGAATGACTGAGTTGTTGCCTCTGGTATCAGCCTCGTACTCAGTATTATAAACTATTGGTACAGGCACAACTGCTCACTGGATGAGCAGTTGTGCTTTTTGGTCATTAGCCTTTCTTTATAAATCAGTAATCTCGATTAAGTTGTAAGTGTGACCAAGAATGGTTTCTAATTACACTTTCAAAGAGTGGCCTGGAGTAACTGTATCTGGCCGTGAGTGGATCCTAGTGGGCAGGGATGACGCCGGGGCAGGCTTGTCCCTTTAGACAGAGCTGCGAGTCAACAAGCTCCTGGTCGTCCCCGAGGAGCCGCAGTCACATGTTTAATTAGGGCTGCTCCACAAGTGCATGTGTTCCTGAGCAGCAAGCGCTCTAAAATCAGGCACGATTACATCAGTGGATCAATCAGACACTGTGATTAAAAAATGTCAAGTGAACTTTTTATATGTCACGAGCTGTTTTATTTTTACCTTTGTTGTGACAACCAAGGTAAAAATTGTTATCACGTTGCTTTTTCCACCCTCTCCTGATAATTGTAACATTATAACACCTGAGCCTGACTTGATGTGCACAGCAACTTGTGATCTCTTGACAGGTTTTAAGGGGTGAGAATGCTTTGTATGCTTAATTAGAATCAGGGGAAATGTGAGAAAATTAGCGCAGTGATTCTACCATATGATCCACTCATCGCTATAGGACCATTAAACAAGAAATTATCTTGTCAGGACAAGGGGCCAGCAAAAATAAATGTCCCTGTGTTGAAACCTGCCATAATGTTCCAATCCAGATTATAGATCTCTCAAACATTTCCTTATGCTGGGTGGCTGTGCATTACTGCATGGATATACATTGAAGTATATTGTGGCTTGGAGCATTGTGTGCCCTCTGGTGCGCTATTATGGCCCTGGAGTCTGAGTCGATTGTTTTGTAATTCTGCTACTGCTATGTGATGTAAGCATATCTGTATATCAGGGCTGGATGACCTATCGCTTTTGTGTAGCTGCAAGGATAGGACGATGTGATTGAACTGGTTGCACGTTAGTATGTTTGTCCTGAGTGAAATGATGACCATCTGCCATCCACTCTCTTGGACATTAAAACACAGCCAGCCGATTGTTCTGTAGAAACATCCTGTGGGTGTTCTGGAAGTTTCTGTGTGTCAGTAAACTTGCATCTTGTAGGTTCGACTTATTCTAAGCATCAGCCTCCTCAGCTGCCTGGCCTGCCTTCATCACCGTTTCCTTTTGGATTGTTTTGACCAAACCCAATCTGTAATGTGACCCTTGGTTGTCAATCAACAACAAAATGAAGGCGACCTTGCAGCAACGGGAATCACTAACTGTTTGAAAGGTTATGTGAGTGCGTCAACTAATAGATGGAATAAAAGTTGCATCATTAATTTGTCAGGACGTCCAAGAATCATGTGTCTTTTATTCATCTGAAATATACTATCGCATGTCATCGAACCTTAACTGAAGGATGCATTATTAAAGTGGCTGGATACGATATGCCCAAAGCCACTGATCTTTTCCTCTCGTTTCTTCCAATTAGTGTAACATGGCGTTTCTCTCTGTCTGTAATTTCCACAGGGCACTCCGCCGATGAGGTCTGAGGCACTCATGAGAGAGACCTGATCAGCCCTCGCTGCCTCCTCCTCCTGCGCCGCCACCACTGCTGGTGCCACTGCACATCCCCTTGGGGGGAACCAGCCGGATCCCTGGACGCCGGATCCCCGTACCTCTCCTCCACTCCCGCCTCTTTTTTCCTGCGTGTGTTGGTCCCCAGCTAGCGTTCGAAACTGTTTCTCCAACGCTTCGTCCAAAAACTCAGACTGTTTTCCAAAGCAGACGGGGGCCAGCCGGCGCAGCAGGCGGACGAGGCCATGGGGAGCGTGCGCGCCCACCGCTACAGCATCGTCTCCTCGGAGGAGGACGGGATGAAGCTGGCCACCATCGCCGTGCCCAATGGCTACGGCAATGGCAACGCTGGTGGTGGTGGTGGCGGCAGCTGTAAGGTGCACACGCAGCACCAGACCCAGAGCCGCTTCGTCAACAAGGACGGCCACTGCAACGTGCACTTCATCAACATGAGCGAGAAGGGCCAGCGCTACCTGGCCGACATCTTCACCACCTGTGTGGACATCCGCTGGCGCTGGATGTTGGTCATCTTCTGCCTGTCCTTCGTCCTCTCTTGGCTCTTCTTCGGCCTGGTCTTCTGGCTGGTGGCGCTGTCGAACGGCGACCTGGAGCGGAGCGAGCAGCTGTGCGTGTCCAACGTGGACAGCTTCACGGCGGCTTTCCTCTTCTCCGTGGAGACGCAGACCACCATCGGCTACGGCTACCGGTACGTGACGGAGGACTGCCCCGTGGCCATCTTCGTGGTGGTCTTCCAGAGCATCGTGGGCTGCATCATAGACGCCTTCATCATCGGCGCGGTCATGGCCAAGATGGCCAAGCCCAAGAAGCGCAATGAGACGCTGGTCTTCAGCCACTACGCCACCATCGCCATGAGGGACAACAAGCTGTGTCTGATGTGGCGCGTGGGCAACCTGCGCAAGAGCCACCTGGTAGAGGCGCACGTCCGTGCCCAGCTCCTTAAGTCACGCACAACAGCCGAGGGCGAATTCATCCCCCTGGACCAGATGGACATCGACGTGGGCTTTGACACCGGCATCGACCGCATCTTCCTCGTGTCACCCATCACCATTGTGCACGAGATCGACGAGGACAGCCCCTTCTACGAGATGAGCCGGCAGGAGCTGGAGACATCCGAGTTCGAGATCGTGGTCATCCTGGAGGGCATGGTGGAGGCCACGGCCATGACCACCCAGTGCCGCAGCTCCTACGTGGCCAGCGAGGTCCTGTGGGGCCACCGCTTCGAGCCCGTCCTCTTTGAGGAGAAGAACAACTACAAGGTGGACTACTCGCGCTTCGAGAAGACCTACGAAGTGCCCTCCACGCCCGCCTGCAGTGCCAAGGACCTGGCTGAGAAGAAGTATGTACGGTCAAGCTCCAATTCGTTCTGCTACGAAAATGAGGTGGCCTTAATGGATAAGGAGGAGGAGGTGGAGGAGGACGACGACGACGATGATGAAGAAGCAGAGAACGTCCGATGCGAGAACATAGAACTGGAGGGCACAAACATGGACGCTGGCTCAGACACACTGTCCGATCAGGACACAGTGCCTTTAGAAGCAAGGCCACTGAGACGAGAGTCTGAGATATGACACCCTGAGTTACACTGACAACAAAAACGACACGAAAAACAAAAAATGTACATAAACAGTTACTATGAGTGAATCTTGCCGGTGAAAGGTGCAACCGCAGCAGTGGACAGGACTGACGTGTCAGTGTCGTTCTCTGACAGGACATTCAGGAACCCGTCTATGCAGGACAGAGGCCAGGAGATCCATGGGATTGCATGATTGATTCCCTGCGGTTCTCATGCATGGGGCTCACCACAATATTGTGAGACAGTATGATTTGCTCTCCTCATGTTACTCCGTGAAACACAAATGTCTCTCTTATGTTGTTGTTGTTGTTTAGATGCATTCAGGGTACGGTGCTGTCGCAAACGCTTCGCCATCCTGCAGGGTGAAAGATGGGTTGGATAGCATGCAATCTGAATGTGGTTCTGCATGTTTCTGAATACCTGCACGTTCTTTAAAGGCTGCTCACACATATTTTTTTACTGTTTGAGGACAAATATATTCTGGTCGGAAATAAGGGATTGTGTGTGTGAGTGTGGAAGGTGTTTTACCTATTATCATTTTGAGAACATAACCACAAACTTAGGTACAGCGTCCTTTGACAGATGTTTTGTTGCACTGGTGGTCGAGATAGGACAGATGTCTGAGTGATGGTCCTTTCAGTTTGAAATGTATCTTTTTCTCCACACACTGAATGAGCCGTGGCTTGGTTAGGTTTATGTTCACAATACTTAGACCCCCTGATGCAATGCAGTGATTGCCAAAGCACATTTTATATTATTACCAGTAAGAATACAGAAGGAGATGCATAACTTTTAAAATGCGTAAAGGCCCATACCAAGAGGTATTCAGTTTTCTTAAAAATATTGTGAGCTTTGCTATTTGTGACCTGTTAATGAGCTGGTCTCTTAACACACTTCTTAATTTGGACCTTTTCCTTCCCATGTGTGTGTGTGTGTGTATGTGTGTGAGAGCGAGAGAAACAGAGAGAAAGAGAAAGATAGAGAGTGCATGTGTGCATGGATGCACCCTGTAGTTTGGTTCCTCAAAGTCGTCTTGGCATGTTTATGTGTGCCGCTTTATTTGTTCCTGCTCACATGAACTGTGCATTATGCTACTCAATCTTCATCTTGTCTAAGTATAGCATCTTTTTTTGAAACATGAGCCTTCAGGCTAGTCTTCATTGCTCTTGAAAACAGCCATCAGTGGGAGGCTATGTTTTGGCATCTGCTGAGAGAGAGAGAGAGAGAGAGAGAGAGAGAGAGAGTGCGCAAGAGATGTCATCTATACGGGCATTAAAACCTTACTCCCCCAGTGGGGTGGATATTTAAGGCTGGCCAGTCACAGCAAGCAACTCATGCTAGCATGCTAGACTTGTCTGACGTGCAATACAGTCTTGGGGCAGTCAGTCTCTGAGCAGAGCTTCCTGTGCAATCAAACACCCCGAGTTGGGCAACTGATCGAGCAAATGAATGTTCCTAATCAAGTGCTGCTAAGTTACATATTGCAAGTTAAGGAAAACAAGGAGGCAGGAGCCAAAATGTATTCTTTGTCTATTTTAGCAATCAAATTAAACTCACATGAGAGAAAAAGAGAACTATTTTCAGCATATTAACAATGGTGCACTTTCTTATAGAAATATTTTGTCCCATCAAGGAGTAGACCACATTAGAAATTATTTTCTTATCGAGCCAAATGTAAATAGTGAGGATAACCTTTCCTATTACCTCTCATGTAGTTTATAGTTAAACTGTCAGAGGGCCTGACCTGTCCAGCTACAGGCTGAAAGGACACCAATCACTCGTAGTCTAGAATATCTATGTCGGAAGAGTACAGTGACAATGCAGTATTTTCTCCACACTGAGAACCTGTTTCAGTTGTAGAGCTGGGTCTGTCTCTGTTGATGGTCTTGTGACGAGGAAACACTCTCAAGGTGTCTCTCATCTGAATGGGCCTGTGAATCCTATAGCCACCTTATTTCCTTTCATGTCTCTGTGACAGTAGGAGACTTGGACAGACAGTAGGCTTAAAAAGCCAAAAGCATTAGAACACCAAGACAGTATGTGTGTGTGTGTGTGTGTGTGTGTGTGTGTGTGTGGGGGGGGGGGGGGAGGGGGGTGACTGTGTATGTGTTTGTGTATCTATATGAGAGAATGAGAGAGAGAGAGAAAGAGTAAGAGACAGAGCAGGGTTTAGATGATGTTTTGTATTGCTTGAGTGGTGACTGAGGATGCCAGACGTTTCTGTCATTATTGGTAACTAAATAACTAAATAAATAAATACATTAATTAAAAAGCCTGAGCAACTGCTGTCTCTTTCCCTGTAAAATGTCCATTTGGGTTTGGCTTATTTTTCATTTGTCTTATTTTTCTTTCTTTTTTAAATCAGTCTTCCTGTTTCCCTGCACAAGCCAGTGGTTGTACAGTTTTTATATTGTGCTACATAACAAGAGTAGTTAAAGGAAAATTCTCGTTTTTAGCACTTTAAGGCCCTTTTCTGGTTTGTTTTGGATGAACTAGAGTGGTGGTCACCGAAATTTTGACAATTAGGTCCTGTCTCGACTTTTCTGACTCGTTTTGAATCGCCTTTGACTGCTCAGGGTGGCTGCCAACAGGCATACTGTAGGCTACTCAAACATTTCCTAAAACGTTCATTTTCAAAACTGTGCAACTCACGAGTGGACTATTAAAAGCAAATATATCGGCGCAATGTATGATTTCCAGCCGTCTTATTTGCTAGGCCTATTGTGGAACTATTTATTCAGACACCTCACAACCGTGTATAAACTTCCGCTCAATATTTGAACCTGAAGCATAGACGGTGGCGCAGTAATATCAACGTGCAATGAGTCTTCCAACAGAAATCAATGGGATTTTACAAAATGCCAAATAAAACACGACAGAAACTGTATTTTGCTACGCTACTTGTTTTGGAACATCAACGAACACCACTAACCACTCGGTGAGTTGCACAGTTTTGAAAACGAACGTTAAAGGAATTATCCGGAGTAAAATGCACTTTAGATCAATTTACGGACGATTGGGAGTACACACGTTGAGTTGACATCAAAATCATGTCATTCAGATGTGTTTTGAGAAAGTTCGATTTTACCGTTTTTAGTCAAAACTCGTTAGCGTGGAGGTGAGAAGGGCATATTATTTTGCCGCTACAAAACGCTATTTTTATACCTCTTCTACAGTTCCAAACAACATTACACTTACGTAGTAGTGAGTAGAGGGTCCCTAAAGCCAAACCGAAGTCCAGAATGAATTTCCGGACTTTCCCCTAAAGATGGCAGCAAAGATGGCAACATTTCCGGAAAGGTACTGGCTTGATGAAATTCATTCTGGACTCTCTATCCGACCACATAAAGACCTCGGGATACTTCGGTTTGGCTTTAGGGACCCTCTACTCACTACCACGTAAGTGTAATGTTGTTTGGAACTGTACAAGAGGTATAAAAATAGCGTTTTTTAGCGGCGAAATAATATGCCCTTCTCACTTCCACGCTAACGAGTTTTAACTAAAAACGGTAAAATCGAACTTTCTCAAAACACATCCAAATGACATGATTTTGATGTCAACTCAACGTATGTACTCTCAATCATCCATAAATTGATCTAAAGTGCATTTTACTCCGGATAATTCCTTTAAGGGTTGTTTTAGGACATGTTTGAGTAGTCTACTACAGTATGCCTTTTGGCAGCCACCCTGAGCAGTCAAAGGCGATTCAAAACAAGTCAGAAAGGTCGAGACAGGACCAACCGTCAAAATTTCGGAGTCCACCACTCGAGTTCAACCAAAACAAACCAGAAAAGGGACTCAAAGTGCTAAATACCGGAATTTTCCTTTAATATATTGCTGTTGATGTTCAAAACATAATGTATAATTTTCTTTTGTTTTCCAATAAAACAGATATAAAAAAGATAGAATCTCATTATTTACTCATGATTTAACAAAACAAAAACTTTAGTCATATACAGTATGTGTACATTTACAACCATGTTCTCCAGATTTTTAAAATGCAAATGCTTTGCTTTTGTCCAATTTTGGTGAATTTCAGCATTCTCATTGAACTAAACACTATGGGGAAAGCTCTGAGGTGTGACATTAATGTGTATTGATATTTAACCAAATTATGTTAAATATAAATTAGCAAAATAGTTTAGATGTAAAATTCATAATAGAATTTCTGAATTCTACTAAAACTTTCAAATGTCTCTCCTTGACCTCAGTGTGGGGTCGAAAAAATCTATGGGGTGTCATGGCATGTAACAAGCCCTAACCAGCCAGTTTGAGATGAATAGACAAAGTTTAAAAATAAAACCACATACAATGGGCCTATTCCTCTGGCTAGCCAGACTTGATCTTATTCAGGAGTTGTAAAAGCTCATGGGTCACTTGATTCTTTCAGATACTCTTAATAAAAGCCGCTTTTGCTTTGACCGTATTTTGTCCTCTGGACCCTAGGCGGACAAGGCTTATGTAACCCTTGTGATTTCACCAAATATAGACTGTGCTTTGATTATTATTACGGCTAACAAAGGCACTGGGACGACATGGAGAGGTGGCGGTACAGTGGTAACGGTGCAAGCTCAGTGAGTGTGTGTGTGTGTGTGTGCGTGTGCCTGTGTGTGTGTGTGTGTGTGTGTGCGCACGCTCGAGATCTGTGTCTGTGGATGCAGTAAATAGTTAGGAAAAAAGGGCAACATGGTTCGCTTTAAAGCGGTTCCCAAACAGACCCAGTGCAAACAGAAGTTGGAGTATTGATCAGTGTGGAGTGTGGAGCTCTGATGAGCGGATGTGATTGTGTTCTACTTATAGCCTGCATTCGGCCTGAGGGCTTTTTCCACATTATCCAATGAAATGTCCTCTAATGCTGGGATTTAGCTTCCTAGAATTCAATCTGTTTTAGTGTTCAGCTGTGTTTAAAAAGTGCATAAATGAAGTTAAATATTTACCTTGGATGAAAATGGTATGAAAAAAGCAAAAAAGGTTTTTGAAAAGAAACAGATTTTTCTACTTCCCCTTATAAGCACCTTAAATACTCCTCTGTGTTGTAATGAGGCAAGTAGCCTATCACTGGAAGTTCAAAAGAAATATCTGGATGATCAAGTTAACAGCTTCTTTTGTGTGTGTGTGTGTGTGTGTGTGTGCGAGAGAGAGAGAGAGAGAGAATCAGAGTCTGCTGATGTGTTTGGTTAGTGTCTGTGTGCACTGATAGATTTGGTGTGATTGGAGTGCGTCCAGGTCCATTTTTCCTGCTTGCGTTTCTGTGACGACTTCAGCTAGTTGGTGGATCCAGCAGAGCGAATTGGGTGATAACTACCGCGCAATAGTCATGCCCTGTTTGCACAGCTACCATGTAAGCAAGCAAGCTCTCGTCACTTGCACTGGTACCCGTCACTTTAACACATTCCGCTAATTATGCTGAAGGGTGACATAACGGTGACCACTTGGGTTTGCCTGGTTGCCTCCCTGTGGAGCAGGAAGCTGAGAGCATGTGGCCAGGCCTGGTACCACAGACGGAGCCCAGATAAGGGACGTTTTGCAGAATGAGGTTGCGCCAAAGAGCCAGCGCTCCTCTTTCATGCTGAAAGTGAGACGATGACCCAGAGATAGGGGAACTTACGCAGAGCTAGTTCCAGGGTTTATTTCAGAAAAGCATCCCCATTGCTCCGGTTCCAGACCAGATGGGGTGAAGGGGCACAGGGCTGCTTTTTCCCTTCTATTTTTCTCTCTCTTTAGCAGAAAGGTCATGCACCTCAGAGTGAAGTGGAAATGAGGAAGGTGTCAGAAGGGGAGGAAGTTCCCTATCTCAGCCACCGACTTCACAGCGGATCTGGGGCCTTATGTGGGCCCTATAAGCAGTCTTTAGAAGAGCAACACCCTCGAAATGTTACACACGTTAAATTATTAATGGGAGCTGTTTTGGTGTTGATTTATACATTTTCTCACTGATCCGATCGATGCCATATCCAGGCCAGATGAGAGCCACATGTGTCCTGCTGTCTGTTCATTTATATCTGGGTCAGATGAGCCAAACCTCCCATGCCCACAGCTACTGCCCATGCCAGGCTGGATGCTGTCATTTCCCCTCATTACTGCCAGACTGGATTCTGAGAGGGATGAGTGTATGGAGGGCACTGTGCACTTGAACTATCGTGGGTGTTTTTTTTTCTCTACTTATCTCCCTGTGCAGGTATGACCTTGTCCTCACCTGGGTAAGAGCATTTCATTCTGCTCAGCCTGTGCCTGGAGTTTGGAAAGTCTCTGAAAAAAAAAAAGCTTAGGGAATCGGCAGGTAATTTAGTCATTTTAAACAATTTCATGCATTTAGCCTTAAAAGCCTCTCCGAGTAGATATTGTTTTTCTTTTCTGCTCCAGTGGCCTCTGTCTGGCATTCGAAAACATCTGCTTTACTTCAGGTCAATGATAGAGTGATGAAAACAGGAGGATTTTCCACATCTTAGGCGGAAAGAGCCAATGTCTGCACAGTTTCCGTGACTGACAGATGAGCACTGAGGAAGTGAAGACAATTCTTCAAATGCAGATCAGTACATTTGACTAGTATTTACTGGTGTTGCAGTTTTTCCAATTTCAAGTTAATTTCAATTGTAGAATACACCACCCTTTTATATATGTATGGCTTATGTATGGTGTAGGTCACAGATTTATCTTGCCAATGTGGGGGGCTAGTGTGAACCAGTAACAAAAGGAAGTTTAAAAAAACCTTTCCATCTATAAATAATAATACAACTTTATTTCTACAGCATCATTAGAATAACCTGGGTAAACCTAGATGAATATGGGACCACACCTGAATTTACTCTGCATATGACTGCACCAAATGCAGTAGATAACTGATTTACAAGAAAGATGTGTTTGCTGTGCTTCTAAAAGATTTTGTAAGAGAAGAAATAGGAAGTTCCCAGACTACCAGTTAACACAATCACAACATGCTTTACAGATTCAGTTCAGAAACTCCAACTACAAGTGCACTGGTTACAATCAATCGCTGGATAGCAATAGTGAGTGAATTGGCTGAACTTGGAGGTGAGTGATAATTTATGCTAGAGGCAGCTGGTACACTGATTATCGCCCCCACCACCTGATGTCCAGCATTATAAAACAGTGATCAGTCACATTGGGTATATGTTTGAAATGGTCAGTTAGTTACATCAGGTGTGTTTCAGTCTCTCACTGAGGAAATCTGCAGCCACATCAGCCTATTGAAGATTAAACCATCTACCCACCTTTTTTTCTAAAGCTTGGTTCCAAAAATAGCATGATGGATGACATCTCTCCATCTACAGGAGGCAGAATTAGCAATAAGCCATGTAGGTTGAACGCCAGGGATAATTGCAGCATCCGGATCAAAGAAGAAATCCCTTCCGCTGTGGGCGATCTGAACATGGCTTAAAGGATTCTCTCTCAACTGACCAAAAGGTTTGCCACAATTGGCCTTATAGCTTTACATACTGTACATGCATGCAAGTGTTTTCATAAATGTAATCTGAGAAACAAAATGTAATACCGGTAGTTGATTCAAGATGGATTGTAAGGGTGATATGTGATGCTAACATGAGGTAGTGACGTTTATTCATGGATTTCTGCCCAATGAATGAACTTTGTAACTAGAAAACCAAGAACCAATACAAAAACAAAGGTGGTTCAACGACAAGAGAGAGTCCCTCTAAATTTCCAATCCTCCTTGGCTAACTTCAGCCATCAACTTACAGACACACATACGCATGCCCTGTCTGTGTCCTTCTTCTGAGAGCATTCATGGGTAATGTGATCCATTTTACCCACATTCATACATTTTAATCACCCCATGTCATGATGATGACCACATGTCTGACAGCCATAGTAGAATATCCAACTCACTGAACCTGTAAGGTGAGCCAAATAGGTCAGTTGCTCTCTACTAATAGATCTGCACACTGGGGCTATCAGTTTTATCATACATTTCAAACTGGCAGACAGTCTTAACAATACCACAAGACTTGACTTCTTCTACTTCTTGGCTGGGCATTCACAATTAGAACTCTCACTGGAGATATTTTATGGCACCATTACCATTGACACTGTCATCATGGAAGGTGAATCATGTTTTTGTTATCAGAAGATGCACCTAAATCTGTGACACTGAGTTGATAGAGTACTGTTTCTCGAGTTCTCCAGTGCAGTGTACTATATTGTTTTTCGACGTCAGGCCCATAATGGCATTTGTTTGCACTTTCCTGAAAAGGACAAACAAATGCATAAAATAATTGAGATACTAATCATGTCCTTCACAATTATATTGTTAAAGTAGCAACCTACAACCTTTCAGGAAAAACTGCATAATACACCTTCAAAAATAATACAATTGCTGAAGTGACACCAGAATCCCAAATTAGCCATTGTCAACATCAATGAGGCAAACCCCCCCCCCCCCCCCCCCCCCCCCCCCCCATCACATTAATCTGGAGATTACATAATTTTTGATTGGCTGTATAAATTGCTGTAATGCTCTGATTACATGGTCAGAGGGGGGCCAGAGCTTGCTGTAATAGCTGCTATGCAGAGAGGGGCACAGGACCTCTGGCCGTGACATTTTGACTGATGAGAGCCTGCTGTGTGGCGTGCGCTTGTTGACGGAGACCTCAGCTGTCATTCCCGTCCCTGGACGCATCTTCAGCAACGATCGAGTTGCATTTCACCTTTGAGACATACATCTTGCAGAAATGCTAAACCACTTAGTGCTGTTATAAAAAGCACCATCTTCTTTCTCTGTTTCAGCTGCTGCTTTTTCACCCATCCACCTACAACATAAAAAACATGCCCGCACACACAAACACACACACACACACACACACACACACACACACACACACACACACAATCTCATTCTCTCTCTCTCTCTCTTTCTCTGTCTCTCTCACACACACACACACACACACACAAACACACACAAACACATGCACAGTTCTTTCAGATGGTTGTGAGGCATTATTTATTGCTGCAGTCTGCATATTTACAAGAGAGAGTAATCCCACACAATATGACAAGTTTTCTGCTAGGTGGCTGCAAACCGGCCTCATAGAGTACAGTTGGCATTGGACTGGGGTGACAATCCCATACAGTTTTTCTCGATTGCTTTTACTTGCTTAAGTAAACTGGAACCCACATGATCTTCATGACTACATTCTTTGCAGAGCAGAAGTCATCTCTTGCGAATGTGTTCACACATTTTCATTGGGTTCACACATTTCTCACACCCTTTTGCAAAACAGTTAACACAGGTCTCATTCAAAAGCCCTAAACTCTATTGGTTTTCCCATGCTAAACAAAAGGAAAACATCTTTTCACAGGTGGTATAGATTCCATGCATAAGTCTGAATCTCTGATACACCTGTGTGAAACTCAGCACAATTCTTCAATCAGCAATCATTCATTATACATAAGAGATGTCTGTTCTGTGTTGCTATTTGCAAGTATGGATCTAATGCACATTTGACAAAGTATTGTATTGCCTATTTGGTGGAGAAAACAGTACAAAAGGTCTTTACTGTAGGTTTATTTCGATGAAAGTTGTAGTTCAAGGAAATTTACAGTATCTTGCTATAGTGTTTTGCTGTATGTCTTACATGTCAATGACAGTTACATCTTGGGAGGAATGAATAAATTATTTTTTTATTCAGTACATTTTGTCTTTTCACAGTTTTTTTCTGATACCAGAAAAATGAGAAAGTAATGGAACAGACATAACAAAAATGCTCATTTTGAGAACTAGATTTTGCATTTTGTTGTCAAGTGTGTAATGATTGATTAAAGACTGTTTTTGAATTGGCAACAAGTTGTAGTGTTTGAAGGCAAGATTTGCTTTTGCTGCATGTTTTAAGTGTTTTGAGAGAGTAACAGCCTTTTGCAAGCAAAATGTGTAATTTTGTCCAGAGTGCTTTTGTTCAGACACGGGTGTTAACTGTTTTGAGAACGTGATGTCACAGTTGACACAGGTATCAAAACGATCGAGAAAAACTGTAATACTACAGTGTAGTTAGGATCCTGTAGTCAAGGTTACTCAGATAACCCCTGTCATCAGACAAACCATAAATTGGGGCTTTGCATTAGTCACTGGTTAAACATTTATAGAATTTATAATGTAGCTGCCGCTTGATGTCATGAATGTGAATTATTTACTTTGCTTGTCATTCAAAGGCCAATCTCATAGTGGATGATGGAGAATATATATATATCTTGGCCGCCAGCTCCAGGTTTTGGACAGAGTTTATCCTAGTAACTATGTATCCCCAGAAAGTCAATGTCCTGCTTGCAATGTCCTCAGCTGGAAGCAGCTCATAATGTCCCATAATGTTGCAATGTGGCTCAGAGAGAGATGTTTTAAAATAAAAACTTTTATTTTGTTTGACTACATGTGATTACCTTGAATAGTGAATAGTAAACTAGACAACAGGAAGAAACTGTTGTTCACTTTCGATGGTTTTTGCCCCTGGCAATACATGTATGCACATGTCTACACCAACACACACACACACACAGAAACAAACAAACACACACACACACACACACACATACACACACACAACCCTAGCCAGAACATTTACCCTCCCTGACAGCTGTGGGTCTTATGACACTCAGGGGAGAGAGAAGGAGAATTGAACAGGTATGCTGGAAACAATACAGGCTTTTTTTCCATTCACTGTGCCTGCTGAAAGATAATATGTATATTTGTTTACTGTGCTTGTGTCCTATTACAAGCATGGGGGCCCATAGGCCTACCATGTTTTCCACAGCCAAACAAAATCCATTTATACCCACTGTTCACTGTTCAAGCATCCGCCCACTGCCCAAACACGCCCACGTCAAACCAATTCCATTTGATTTGGAGTCTGGTCACCCAGGCGCTAGCTCTGAGATGCTAATGTAGCGTCTGCAGTGATAGCATTAGCAGCAGCGGCGCTGAAATCTGAGGCCATTAGCTACACAGGGGGAAGTGTAGTCACATTCGTGCGGCGTGTAAATAAGAGCGGGCTGTGCTCCTTACACCGCGCTGCGCAGCAGATGGTCATGTTAGCCACTCTTATCCAGCTATGCTCCGATTACTCTTGTCTAGCACACTCTGCCAAGGGCTACCTGAGCAAGACTGAATCACTACTCTGCTTTAAACACCTGGACTGGACAGGCTCTCCTAATATTCAGTCATTCGAAAATGAGTCGGATAACATGATGTTGCATAGTAAAGTCAAGCATGCTGAGGCCTTTAATAGTGGTGTTGATTTTCACATTGGTTTTGACTGGTGGGTCATTCCACGTCAGTTCAACCAGGGCCCACGCACTTAGGTCTCAAAAAATTCTGAAAAAATTACCAGGTGTACCTATGTTACCCAGGAGACACACTGTAAAATTACTCTTATGTAAGATCAATACTTTCCAAGATACAGCCAGTTTTACAGGGGGAGGGGGTGTCGATTTTGTTCGGGCTCTTTTTTTTGTCAAAGTTCACAAGCCCACAGCGCAAGAACTAAACCATGTAGGAGGCTCAAATTTTGCATGCTGGTACATAAATAGGAATAGTATGTAGCAAAATCGTCACGTTTGGTCTGGATAATCCTGCATGGTCATAGCTGTCCCTCAAAGTTGATACAAATTTTATTGGAGTTTTTGGCTGGGCTCTGTTTAAGCCTTCAGAAGACATATTTGTACTCAACATAGGCTCTTGATTTATTTTCCTTACTGAGATAAGTAGAAACACTCTCACAAAAAGCAATGAACAGAAAATAAATCCCTTCAGGGTCTGAACAGCAGACCTCACAAGTCTGAAAAATCATTTTGGTTATCATTTTCAGAGCACCCAAACACCTTGTGGGAATATACAAAGATTTGTTATATATGTCTTTCCTTATTCTCCATGATCCCTTCTTTTTGAAAACACCAATTTGACTTGTCTTATGCAAATCTTTTTTTATTTTCCACCCTGAACATGGGCAAAATGCCCCATTGACATCAACATGTTTTATATAGTCACCACACTGCCACCTGTGGTTGTATAGAGTAACCTGTGGTAGCTCTATACAAAACATATTGATGTCAATGGTGCATTTTGCCCATGTTCAGGGTGGAAAGTGAAAAAGAAAGATTCGCATAAGACAAGTCAAATTGGTGTTTTTAAAAAGAAAAGATCATGGAGAATAAAGAAAAAAATATTTAAAAATTCTTTGTATATTCCCACAAGGTGTTTAGGAGCTCTGAAAATGAGAACCAAAATGATTTTTTAGACTTCTAAGGTCTGCTGTTCAGACCCTGAGGGAATTTATTTTCTGTTCATTGTTTTTTGTGAGAGTGTTTCTACTTATCTCAGTAAGGAAAATAAATCAAGAGCCTATGTTGAGTACAAATATGTCTTCTGAAGGCTTAAACAGAGCCCAGCCAAAAACTCCAATAAAATTTGTATCAACTTTGAGGGACAGCTATGACCATGCAGGATTATCCAGACCAAACTTGACGATTTTGCTACATACTATTCCTATTTATGTACCAGCATGCAAAATGTGATCCTCCTACATGGTTTAGTTCTTGCGCTGTGGGCTTGTGAACTTTGACAAAAAAAAGAGCCCGAACAAAATCGACACCCCCTCCCCCTGTAAAACTGGCTGTATCTTGGAAAGTATTGATCTTACATAAAAGTAATTTTACAGTGTGTCTCCTGGGTAACATAGGTACACCTGGTAATTTTTTCAGAATTTTTTGAGACCTAAGTGCGTGGGCCCTGGTTGAATTGACGTAGAATGACCCTGGTTTAATCCGTTCTGAAAATACCACCAGACCATTACCAACTCAGTAGAAATGAGTGATGGTCTTTTCTACACAGTATCAACCACACAGAAGTCGTTGTCCTTTGACTTTCCATCCTTAGCGATGGAATATGACCAGCTCTGACTGCTCCCCTCAGTCTTCTCTCATGGGTGCTGTGAGAACCACATTTAGCATTTACCAAATGCTCCTTTAGCCTTATATACACAGTAATTATCTGGTCTGCGTCACACTTAAATGGAGCCACACTCCTCATTCTCAAGGTCAGGTCAGATTGCTGATGTGACACAACAAAATGGGGTGTCTTCAAATTACGTAACTTTGAGAATTAGATCATTTGGTGGATAACCTATTTTGCTGAATCTAAATAATGAAACTGAATAATAATGATAATAATAATAACAACAACAATAATAATAATATAGCTGTCTATTAGATCAGAGCATGTGAGAGGGAAAATAACAGCTGCTCAGAGGTGCCATTTAAAAGCTCTTTGAATGACAGATGTTTGGCACTTGTTCAGAGCCTTGCCCCGCTCCACATGATATCATGTCCTACTTAACTCCAGCAGCCTCCGGAGACCAAGGAGAGTGAAAGCCAACGGCCTGGTACAGCCAGAAGCAGAATGAATGGCTACCTACCATGGCTACCTCTACATCTTTTGCAACAAGTGCACAAAGGAAATCTGGCTGAATCTCTGAATTTCATATAAACAATAATAACAATATACCACATAGAGGTAGGATGGATAATTTCATGAATGAAGATGACACGTTTACCACAGAGGAGTATTAAGTCCCATTGGGCCAATATTCCACTACACCTGAAGAAGTTGGCTGTCATTGTTGTTGGGGCGTCAACCAGGCAACCATGCACGTCAATCTGTACCAACACCTTAGGGGAAAAGTCAAGAAGGTGAGAAAGAGTGTGAGAAGGAGAAGAAGGATGGATACAGATGCTGTTATATTGACGGCTATAAAGTGTGGAAGATTATTGGCTAGTGCAATAAGGCCCACATAGAAAGCTGAAACATGAAAATGATGGATGACAGAATGGATATAGAAATGATCACACAGGTGCAAGGATGGAGTCTTGTTTATATTTGTCTCCAGGTCAACTGTGAGGTAAACAGTTGGGATGAAATGATGGTGCAAGAAGAATACCTCTCATGCAGGTAAGTTTCAGGCAGCACAGCGCGACAATGGCCTGCAAATTTAAACAAGACCCCACACTTGCAAACTGATCTGCCTGCCTTAGTTAGCATTTTCTTGAAAATGCACTCTAGTCTTTCCCTGTTAAGAAAAATGTTGAGGATTGTACTTCAGTGTGGCATATACTGTGCCTAAATACTTTTTTATACTAAAAGGGGCCTATATATATAGTTTACTTAAATATCATCTAATTTTTTAGTGTTTTGGGCAAACGGACTAAATTTCACATTCATGGTGAACAGTGTTGGGTCAGATTACTTTGAAATGTAATCCATTGCTGAGTACAGACTACACTCCAATTTTTGTAATCAGTAACGTAATCCATTGGATTACAAAATAATGTAACATATCTGAATATTTTGGATTACTTCAAAATAAAAAACTCGATATTTACAGAAAATAGCATGTGTCTGACATTGCTAATGCACGCCCAGAATGCCTTCTATTGCATTATGTAATGCTATTCTCACAGGTAGGAGCATGAGCATTTTTTTCTGTTTCAGATGAAGTGATACAGAAAAAAGTGTACACTGTCATGTGTTCATGACAGTATCATGTCACTCTTATGTCGATACTGTCAAGTAAAGTGTTACCGAAAAAAGGGTATTGAAAAGACCCTTGACTCTGTGGTTGTTTGCGAGTGTGTGTTGGGGGTGCAAGATGGCCTACTTGATAGGTAAAATACTGGCATTGTGTCATACATTCTGTGTCCATTTACCCTTTATTGGGTTGAAGAAAATTACTGTATTTTCTATCGAAATACTTTAAATATATAATATTTTAAAAATACTGCAAAATAATCTCTGTGGGACATCTATGTGATGATGTCATAAAAGCGCAGAATAATGGAAGCTAATTTGTGCTGACTTTTGCCAAGCAAACACTGTGATGTTGACCTGATTTTAGCCCAGAATTGGGCTTGTGAACTCAAGTCCTTGTGCTGTCCTTATGTGAGCAAAGGAGTGTGTGTAACCTTAGCTAGTGGTGTCTCCTCAGTTGATGCCTAAGCACAACTAACTTCTCAAACAGTGTTGCATTCAGACGACGCCTATGGGGCCTGTTAATCAGTCTAGCAAAGGAAAATAAACGCTCTACTGGAGCAGAAGGCGGAATAATGGTATTGAACCTTACAAAAAGGTTTATGATGAGGGGGTACTGGTCCAAGGATGACAAGTCCTTCCTTTGGTCCTCTAAAAAATGAACTGACCCTAGCTCAGCCTTGCTGTGAGTTGACTTCAGGAAAACCTCCACGTCTTCTGTGAAGATGAAGAAGTCATCCTCTTCCTCTAAGCACCAAGTACCTAGTACTCAATCCAATCTGCAGCACCGCACTTTTGTGTTGTGATGACTAGTGCAATGTGCATGCTCATAGCAAGTGTGAAACAGCGCCAAAATTCCTTAGTGGCAGAGAACAGTATCACAGGGACTTGACCATGCAAGGGGGCCATAGACAGAGACAGAGATTTTGTGCTTTATAGATAGTTAGATAGATGTCATCACAGTGTTTCACAGAAAGTATTTTACAGTATTTTGAAAATACAAAAATACACAACACTGAAGTATTTTGATACAAAATACAAAGGCAGTAGCCTGGGCGCCAGCCGAACTTAGTCCCGCCCACAACATTTGAGGTCGGGAAGTTCGGTCTGGCATTGCTCCGTTGTGGAGAAACTATGCTCGCTCAAAATCTGGCGGACCAATCAACTATCACATCATCTGAGCATGCTTAGGTTGATTATGTTTGCAACAAAAACGCTGTGGCTAGAAGGAGACAGATGGCTTCTAAGACCCCATATGGAAAATGCATATTGTTTCAATGAGGTTTTATCACTGAAAATGATTATTTCTGAATACTTTGGCCAATGTTGAGATGTGGGAAAACTTTCATCAAGGGAAAACAGCGTGTTGCATTGTGACATGTTGTTCCCTCGTTCATTTGAAATCTCTGATTGACCACCTGTTCAAAGGAATTTGCGACAGCCTTTCCCAGTATATAACATGTTTGTAGCATATCAGTGTTCAACAGAATTATTTTGAACGGAGGGGATATATCAGTTTTTTCCTAATATCCTACCCTACTACGTATCTCTTAGATTTCGCTAATGAGTAGAGATGCACCGATTGCAATTTTCTGGGCCGATACCGATTTTTCATAGAGTTTGACCTGCCGATACCGATTTTAGCCGATTCCGATTTCATTTCTTCTAACCATTTTACAGCACACACACAAATAGTTATTTTCTATCTTTTCTTTGATAGAACATGTTAATATAGACGTGTAATCAACTTATCAATGATGAAATGGCTGTTAAAAAAAAAATGGAACCGGTGAGCAGACAGATTCTTTTTCAAGTCTAACTTCAGATGCAGTAGGCTATCAAATTATGGATTAAGTTAAGTTATGGAACACCCATTTTATGCTTCTCACATCCAATATCCAACTAAAGATTTAAGAACAATTTTCATGATACATCTGAACATACTACCATGTAACATATTTTCATATGCATTGATGAATTCATGGGAGGGCGAGGGAAAAGTGGTAGCAGCCTAGGCTATCACGCAAACACAGGGGAGAAGTGCTAATAGCGATTAGGTGCTCCACCATATGAAAACAGTGCACGTCTTTTTTGAGGTGAAAAAATGAAATCCAAATTCCGGTTAAATGCATCAATTAGGCTATAGAAACTTTCAGAGACGACTGATTCAGTATTCAGAGCATCAGTTTTCTTCATTGTAGGCTACTATGTCAAAAGCAACTTTAACGTTTGTTTGCCTTTCTAATAGGCTATCGTTTGTTCACTTTCACGACATCCACTTCTCAATCTGCTAGACTAGGGTATTTTAAGGCATAGCCGCAGTCTACGTGCAGTAAATAGTTAGAGTATTTTTTTTTCAGTGGAGTAGAACTACTAGGGCTACTGTATGTCGCTGCTTGTTAACATCTTTGATTATTTTTAATATCGCAGTCGTTTATCTCCGTTCAGCAGGCTTGTGGTTCAGCTGTGGGCACGCAATTAGCGGCAGTGACGGGCGGTGATGAGCGATGTTTACGTAGCCTAATGAAGTGACAGCTTAGTAAATTCCACGCAGTAGGCCAATGGTAAAGCACAGCGTTTGCTGCATAGAAAAACTCACTAGCCTATTAGCGCTTTCTTTGTAGCCCTACATCCAGCCCTGAGTGTTGGCCTGGTTGCTAGCTTCTTCAAACTTTGCAAACTCAGCTGGGTGTTGTTACAATTGCGGCGCACGAGTGTATTTGACCGGCATAAAATCGGCATGTCTCAGACTGACCGGCCGGTCGCCGGTCATGGCCGATCACGTGAAAATCGGCCGATTCCGGTCACCAGACGATCTATCGGTGCATCTCTACTGAGTGTTGTAGGAGATATTGACGGCACAATAACTTTTAATAAAGATCAGAAAACAATGTTAAGGCATTTGTGGAGAAGGATGGTTCGTTTGTTCTTCCTACATCTCATGGTAAGTTATTTCGTTGCTCTAATTGGTTAGGTCTATCCAATTGAGTGCAGAGGCATTCCCCCTGTATCGGTTGAAACACGCCCCATATTTACATCCCAATGGAGCAGTATCAGACTCATATTCTGACTATAGAATTGAGTATGGCTACATACGACGGAGTATTAGGGCCACACATGAAGGAAAAAAATATTTTTGCCATGATGAGATTAAACTCGACATGTCGACTTTAAAGTCGCCATGTCAACATTAAACTCGACATTTCGAGTATAAAGTTGAAATGTAATATCGACTTTAATCTTAACGTATCGACTTTAATGTCGCCATGTCGACATTAAACTCAACATTTCGAGAATAAAGTTGAAATATCATGTCGACTTTAATCTCGACGTGTCGACATTAAACTCAACATTTTGAGAATAAAGTTAGTTTGGCGAGAGAACGACCTCTTGGGACGATTGAAAGGGAGGACGAATGAAACAATGCAACAAGTGCAACAATGATTCAGAGTGTTCGAGTGCAACAATGATTAGACATAGGCCTATATCCTGTGGACAAAACATAGAACATATTAACCTACGTTGCTCAACCAAATACTTTGCTGTTAGGTCCTTATCACGGAGTTACAGGCGATAAATGCGATGGTCAAAAGTAGCCTAAACGTCATAGCGGTTTATTTATTTATTGTAGGCCTATTATTAAAGTGTTGTTCTAAACATTTAGTTGTTGCAACTTCAACTTCATGCTTATGCACTAGAGGCATACTAGGCGCTCTCCCCAATCCTAGACTTTCACGTTGCTTGTTTGTAATGGATGCAAAACAGCCCATTGCTGAATGTCTATGGAGGGACGAATGAAGCTGTCCTCCCGACCACCCCATGTAGGCTAGTAGCCTACTTGCACACATATGCACACAAAGTGCATAAATAAAGTGCATGCACACATATTCTCTCACGGGATTAAAATAGTATATATGCTTAGGCTATACCTGTGTTTCTAGCCTCCTATAGGCTACGTATTGCAGGTGAGACATGGAAAAGTAGTTTTAGAAAAATGAGTTTTGCCATGTTATCCTATGGAGAGTGACGCCCGTGGGTCATGAAGGGCAGTATTTGGATGTGCAGTAGCCTTAACCACGTAAAACAGAGTGAAATAACATTTTGTATAGAAACATTATATCATTGGATACATATATTTTTCTAGCTATTTAGCCTAAACGGCATAGTATTTCCATAACCGCGAGACAGCACTTCACGATGACGGCAATGATAGTTAACAGACAAGACGCAATCTATCTGAATATCTGCAATCTATCTGAAATAACACCTATTTGAAGCCCATTTTTCATGTAATATATTGTGTATTAGTGTAGGCTACATAGCTTAAACTGTGTAGGCTATGTTTAAACAGTAGGGCCTATTGCGAGTTTAATGTCAGCATGTCGACTTTAAAGTCGACACGTCGAGATTAAAGTAGATATGATATTTCAACTTTATTCTCGAAATGTCGAGTTTAATGTCGACATGGCGACTTTAAAGTCAACATGTCGAGTTTAATCTCGCCATGGCAAAAATATTTTTTCTCTTCATGTGTGGCCCTAATACTCCGTCGTAGCTACGTCAGGCTACAAAGGCAGTATTTTGTATTTGAAATACGTATTTTAAATACATAGAAATACTGCCCATCCCTGCCTGTGATATACATGTAGCCCCCACTCCCCTTTTAAACGCAAATTGCAAAATGTCTATAAACCTGATCCGAGTCATGGCACCAATGCCTCGTGTTGATTTGCACGCTCAGCCCTGCACTCGCAGAAAGACCTTGGATTCGGGAGTCGAGCGTGCTAACAATCAAGCTAAAAGCCCAGGCTGCTGGCACAGCTAGCACAACTCTACTGCGTTGGGAAAGAAGTTTACAAAACATACATACTGCACAGATATGTACCAGCTAGCTACAATTACACAACTGGAATAGGCCTATAAGCAGACACTGGGGGGTGTTCTCATTTTGGCCAATTTGTCCTCTATAAAAGACAACATGTCCTCCTTTTCAGAGTCTGCTTGGTGGTCAACCTAGTTCTGCTACATTGAACACAAATTATGACTATCAACTGGTCATGTATTTCTGCACAGAACACATATGAAGTGTGTTCTCTAGCTGGGTCGTGGTTGGTTGTGCTAAAAGGCAATTAGCCCTTTAAATTATGACTTCTGGCAAGTTTTGTGCAAATAAATGACAGATTGAGACTTACAAATATATCCAGCAACACATTTAAGGCATCATGCTGTGAAAAAAGATGGCAATTACAAAGCATGATTATCACACATAGCGTGACCTGTGTTATTTGACTGAGGGGCCCCGTTTAGATATCAGGGTGAATAATATGTTATGTGTTATATGATTGAGGGGCACTATTCCGATATCAGGGCTGGAGAACATAGTTGTGACTTCACGCAGAGGCTTGGGCTTCAGGGATCCCTAAACACTTGGGCCCAAGGGTCTGTTAGGCCTGTTCAGTAATCCATCCCTGCTCATTAGTTTGAATGTTTAGAACTGTTGAACCGTTTTGGAAATCCTGGTGTGTGATATTCCATATGTAGCCTTATTCGAGTTTTAATAGCCTAAATGTTTGGGATAAAAAAGTTGATTTGTAAAGTGATTCCATGCCTCTTTGAAAAAGTATTTTGAGTATTTTCAAAATACAAAAATACAGTAGTTTTTTTATATATACATTATGGCTACAGCATTTTGAAGTTTATTTTGATATATTTAAAAACAGGGTATTTGGTATTTTATTTTAAAATAGGCTACATCCTGATGTATTTTTGCCCATCCCTGTATGTGTTGAAACACATAAACATTTTCTTGTGTAATCTGATGTGATTATAGTTACTTATTTTTTGTAATCTGATTACGTAATCCAAATTACTTGTAATCAGTTACTACTCAACCCTGATGGAGAACTATAAGTTGTTAGTCATATACGTATGATATGAATACTGGACCTAATTCATACACTGGCAAATATTGCAGGTCAGGTAGACATACTGTGGCATGGCTCATGCAATTTCAAATAACAAGGAAGTGAAGAAATGGGCAGTTAATGGAACCCCAAAGGGATAGTTATCACTAGGCATGTTGTAAAAGGAGGAAGGCTGATGACAGCCAGGGCTGAAATTTCAAATGGTATCAGTGTTGGTGAACAGAGGATCATCACCAGAGCAGAGTGTGATGGAGATGATCCGTCTGTCCTGTACAGGTTTAATTCACAGACAAGATTAGACCATCCAGTCAGAGGTGACATTGAGCCCAAACCTCCACTGAAAAGGATACTAGACCACTTAATCGTTCCACTGCCATGTCAGGCAAATAGAATCTGCCGGGCGGCAACAGATGGTTGATATTATTTTGACGCTGAGATTACGGGTCCTCAGAATGTCACCCAGCAGCAGTAGCAAGTCTGAATGTGACTGAGGCATTACGCCCAGATATGAAGTCTCCGGTGGTAACGGCCCAGAGGACAGCAAGTAAAACCCCCCCAAGCCCTGTCTGGGATCAAGAGTCGAACCAGAGGAAACGCTTGTGCAAGCAAGAGACACTGTTTACCTCTGTGATGGTGCCACACAATTGCACTCTCCTCAGAGAGAGGGGGATAGAGAGAGAGAGAGATTGAATATTAATGAGAGATTAAAATGGGGGTCACCCAGCGATTGCCCCCATCAGAGGGAGACAGTCTTCACATGTCTCTGTCGGACAATGGAACTTCGGCTCCCCACACAGGAGATTAGACCAGTGCGTCATCTTGCAATATTTTGCCCTTGTCCTGGGTGAGATTAAAGAACTGGCTTAAGCTTAGCTTAGACAAAGGAGTCTGTACGTGGGAATCCTCGAGAGGAGAAATGACTTTTCAGTTACAGTGATTCCCTTGGGAGTGCTGAGCGGTCACTTGTGTGTACAAACAGAAATCAGTGCATTCCACTCATTAAAGCAACACAGTGCCGTTCTTTTACTCCCAACTCAGCCATGGCCTACTGGTTAGCACTTCGGACTTGTAACCGGACGGTTGCTGGTTCAAACCCTGACCAGTAGGCACGGCTGAAGTGCCTTTGAGCAAGCCCCTCACTGCTCCCTGAGGGCCGCTGTTGTTGCAGGCAGCTCACTGCGCCAGGATTAGTGTGTGCTTCACTGTGTGTTCGCTGAGTGTTTTTCAATTCACGGATTGGGATAAATGTAGAGACCAAATTTCCCTCATGGGATCAAAAGAATATATATACTTATACTTAACTCATGTTTGTGCTACACTGATTCATAATAGGGAAAATCAAGTCTATGATATTACCAGTGCGAGCCCGTAATCGTTGATGTTGCACTTAGTAACATGGTGAGATTAGGTAGAATCATGACCCTTTTAGGTCATTTTTGACAAACTCTGTACCGTCTTAGAGACAGCTTGAATATTGAGGCCAAGAGGCATAATTATTAATTCTTCCATCATGTTGCTTTAAACCTTTCACATTATACACAAATGAGTGACTATAACTTATTATTAATGGGAAAGAAGTGGAACAGGTTACAACATAACTGACACACTGAGCACAGGGGCCCCCCAAGGCTGCGTGCTCAGTCCGCTGCTCTTCACCCTGCTGACGCATGACTGCACTGCAACCTACAGCAACAATCACATAGTGAAATTTGCTGACGACACAACTCTGGTGGGTCTCATCACCAAGGGCGACGAGACTCAATACAGGTTGGAGGTCGACCATCTGACCACGTGGTGCAGGGACAACAACCTCCTGCTGAACGTCAGCAAGACCAAAGAGATTGTTGTTGACTTCCGGAGAGGTCACACCCAACACCTGCCACTGACCATCGACGGTGCTGTGGTGGAGAGAGCGAGCAGCACCAAATTCCTGGGGGTGCACATCAGTGAAGACCTCTCCTGGACCACCAACACTGCATCACTGGCGAAGAGAGCTCAGCGCCGCCTGTACTTCCTGCGGAAACTCAGGCGAGCAAGTGCTCCACCAGCCATCATGACCACATTCTACCGAGGCACCATTGAGAGCATCCTCTCCAGCTGTATCGCTGTGTGGGGCGGAAGCTGCACTGAATACAACAGGAAAGCCCTGCAGCGCATAGTGAACACAGCTGGAAGGATCATTGGTGCTTCACTCCCCTCCCTGAAGGACATTTACACCACCCACCTCACCCGCAAGGCGACCAAAATTGTGAGTGATTCAAGTCACCCCGCTCACAATCTGTTTGATCTACTGCCCTCTGGGAAGAGGTACAGAAGCCTGCGCTCCCGCACTACCAGACTCACCAACAGCTTCATACACCAAGCTGTAAGGATGCTGAACTCTCTCCCTCCTCTCCCCCCTCCACCCTCAGCTACATAACATCCTGGACATTGGACCCACAATGGCCGCCTGCACTACTCCACTTGCACACTTGCACACTTGCACACTTGTACACTTTACAACTTGGTGTTGTTGTCCTGAAAACACAACACTTCTGCTGCTCTTACATAACTTGCACCACTATGCCACTTTCTTTATTACTTAGGTCAAACAGAACTACCCAAGCCTTTTATTGGCCTGACTTTGCACTAGTATTTTATTGACTGTCCATGCACAATTTCAACCAAATTTTGCTGCTCTTATTTTTTCATTATTATATGTGCCCTCTTATTTACTTATTTACTTACTTTTTTGTTTACTTGAATGTTATGTTTGTCTGTGGACTTAAATTGGTAACATGTCTTGTCTTCACCGTGGGATAGTGAGAAACGTAATTTCGATCTCTTTGTATGTCTGGAACATGTGAAGAAATTGACAATAAAGCTGACTTTGACTTTGACATACACATGGGCATAATTTATGGTAGGGACTTCAGGGACATGTCCCTCCCACTTTCCTGATTACTTAAACCGTCCTCACCACTATTTGGACATTAATTGCTCATGCGTTTCACATCGTGCCCTAGTGTTGCACGGTGTATCGATACTAAAAAGGTATCACGATGCCTTCACGCAAAAAACGATACGATTTCCGACGTTTTTAGAATCGATACTTTATTAAAATAATAACGTTCTGTGTCTGTGTGAACTGCTGCTCTCACTGCTCCTTGCACGCATCTAGGCAAGTGGGCGTGTCAAGCAGGCAGCTCTGAGTGAGTGAGTGCGCAGTCAAAGTCAACATAGTTCTTTGCCGACAGTCCTCGTGGATAAAACAAAAGGTGAAGTGAAATCTGGAACTACAGTATTTCGGATACATCGCGAATAGTGAAGGCAAGCCATCAGGTACACAGAGGCCCGTTTGTAAAATATGTTTCAAAGTAATTTAAAAGCAGTAGGCTACGCATGGAACTTGGCACCTCGCAGACATATCCCAACATTTTTAAAGAGTTCAAAGAACGACAGGTTAACAAATATGCTATAGAAAACACGACTACATGGTTAGTGCCAAGTTCTTCTCTTCTGTTGTAGTCTAGCCTAAGTGAAACGAGTATGGTTCTCTGGGATAAAACGAACCTTCCTTCATCAATGAATTTTGACGAGACATAACGAGCTAATCATTTTGACGAGACATAATGAGCTGTAATCATAGGGTGCTAAAGTGATGAAAGCGCAACGCCAGAATAACATTACCATAACTTGTAAACAATCTATTTCATGTTCGGTCAGTACTACTGGTAATATTTGTGGCATGTAGACTGCAATTTGATCAATAATTATTGGCCAGATGTAGGATAGGCTACCCAAAATGCGCTAATTAAAGCCCACAGCATATAATACCACCAAAGCGTGTTGAGTCCTAATAATAATAGCGGCTTATTGTTACGTGGTAGCAAATCATGTTATCAAAGAAATAGACGTAATGTAGGAATGCACACAGATATATTGCAACAGGTAATGGTGTAGGCCTATCTGACGAAGACCTGAGTGGTTGGAACGTCGTACTTGTACATTGGGCGCAAAGAAGACTATCCTCACATTTTCCCCTTTGCAACTGTCAAAGAAATCCCATGAACACGGGAAGGCCTAGGGTAGCCTATACTGTACATCAGATGGCCTAAAGATTAGGCCCCTCTGCATAGCATTCAGTGATTTGCATGCAGTAATTTCAACACTGACCTTGATCTAGCCTAGTTTGGCTATTTAAAGCTACTTTATTGCCAAAACACAACACAATGTAAATGAACTATAACAAACAATAAAGGACTTAATCACACAAAGTAGGCCTACTATTTTACTGACTATAAAAAAACAATAATTATGTAGGAAGTTTAGAAGTTTAGAACCCAGAATTGACCTGCACACTACAAAAGTGTACCGAATTCAACACAAATGACTCAATACACTTGGAGGAGGTATGAGTCCTTTCTTTTCCAGATATCTTACGATTTCGCCGAAGCATCGTTTCAGTATCGAGCATCGTGATATTTAATGCAGGTATCGTATCGAAGTCATAATTTTGGTATCGTGACAACACTATCGTGCCCTGATCGCAACATGCAGTTTGGTTGCAAATTAACACTCGCTGTTCTCAGTTGAATTGCTCAGATTTCTCATCACACAGATGTCACACGCATATAAAAAAACTGCACGATCTGCGCTATATCCAATGGGGCTAGTTGAACAACGTTCAATTTACATCAAATGTTTGGCTCCTCTCCTCTTTGGCTCAGTGTGTGTCAGGAGTGCAACTACTCTACTTCTCTACTTCTGTTGCATAGGCTATATTGTCCTGTTTTTGCATGTGAAAAGGATATGACAGCTTCCCTTTCAAAGCATGCATTAACCACGATTTGACATCACTGACTGAAAATAGTGACACACAAAAGCCAACATGTAGACTTCTGGAGGTATTGATACATCACACAGCATATTACAGTAGACATAAAAGATAGGTCATATATAAAACATTTGTTTTTTAAGCATATGAATGTAGTGACGTGTGTTAACACACAGTTGCCATATGTACTATAAAAGTGGACTTATAAACACATACAGTGAATAGATTCCACAGACACTTCCCAAATGGGCACAGCAGCATAGTTCATTTTCAGGCTTCTGCAAAGATGACAAATGTTTGCTAGCACTGACTAAATTTAATTTGACTTTTGTATGTAGAAAGTGTAGCTTACTTTTATATTCAATCTAAATCTAAACTCGGCACAGCAGATTCTCCCACACACTCCCCTGAAAACACGAACTCTGCGAAACAGTGTGAAAGACTAGCTGCACATTCAGATGCAACACCCCTCCAGCCACTAGACGGCTACAGAAAGAGGAGAAGGGACAAATGTGGGGTATGTGTGGTTGGTGACACCCATTCCCTCACCACATGTCAAACATAAACCAAATATAGCAGACTCTTACTGAGTTTACATAATTCAGTATGTTCATCTGCACAACTGGGTGTTGAAAAGTAAGAGATGAGGTGTGGTATGGCTATTGCTGAGAGTTTATTAGGTTATGTAGATGTGGCATATATGTTTTTTTTTAAATTGGGAAATGTAGTCTGTTCATGGGCGGACTGGCCATCTGGCATACCGGGCATTTTCCCGGTGAGCCGATGCACCTTTTGGGCCGATAGAATAGGCTATATATATAATTTAATTATTTTGGCCAACGATCGGCCCAAAGGAAGGACAATCAGCGGCCCATTGGTTAGATTTCAATATTGACACTGGACTGATCCAATAACAGCTCACGTCAGGCCCCACCCCTCCCATTTTGGCTCAGAGCCAGGATTCTGTGAGCGCATCAAAAGTTAATCGAAGTTGCCTACACGAAATTGCAGCGGGTGCCGGTAGTGACAATTGTTTAAAATTAACACCAATGTAGAAGCTTCAAATATACAATATTGCAAGAAGGCTAGCATATGTCAGCAACATGTTGAAGTTCGTTGAGTTTAAACGAAGATGTAAGCAAGCATACAGAGCAAGGGACAGTGAGCAAGTGGAGAGTGCGAGCCTAGTTGAGGCTACATGATAAGAACTCAGTTAAGAGGTGGAACAGGTAGGCTGTGACATGCATGCCATGCTGACTATGATGACTATGATGACTGCGATAATGTAGGTAATGATATGGTAGCCTAATGATAACATAGTAAGGCCGTGTTGTGATTATAATAATAATAGCGCAACTTAAATTTTCTAAATGAATGATTTGCAAACCCGGACAGCAAAATAGTGTCAAATCAACGTTAATTGTTGGTCAGATTGATTAGTTTCCGTCAGACGCCCAAAAGGGTTATCATGTAAAGAAGGGCTAAAAAGGTTGTAGACTGACGGAAATGTAGGTTACAAAACGTCACGTCATGCACAAGCCAACTAAGCTATATATAACCTATACGATAGGCTACTGGAAGACACTAAAGATAATTACAGTGCATGAAAATGCACTGTACTGTTCTTCCTAGGCTTCTTATTACAGTGCATGAATATGCACTGTACTGTTCTTCCTAGGCAACTTCTTATTATTATTATTCCGCTTACCACTTTTTCCGTACGCAATTTCTCTTGAACAGTTTAACTTAGAAACTTCATTCAAACTTTGTAACGTAGGTCTTCAAACAGATCGGGTTGCTATGTCTTTTCAACTTTGAAACTTTTATACTTTTTAAACTATTAAAGAAAAACTTTTTAAAAATCCCCATAGACTTAACATTGCCGATTATGACATCATAATACGGCCATTAAGCAATTAGAATCCTATGGCAGGTGTTCAGGCCACCTGCAGCCTCAGGCTTTAAGCATACAATCTGGGTCAATTAAGACTACACATCCTATTCAACTGTTTCCTCTGTCCAAAATTGTTTCAAAATAAAAGTCCTCACTACAATAATCCACTGTTAAACAATGTAACCCATTAAACTACTGATCATTAAACTATCTATCTATTAAACTAGCTGTCTATCAACAACTTTTAACTTGTCATCAACTATGACTCCTACCTACTGTAGCTAGTTAGCATGGTTAGCATGTTAGCATTGCTAGCATTGTTAGCATTTTTAACAAAACTGATAAAAATGATTAGCTAGGTTAGCTAAGCCATATGGTTAGCATACTTAGCATGTTAGCATTGTTAGCATGCTAGTTAGCATAACTACTAAAAATGATTAGCTAGGTTAGCTAAGTCACATGGTTAGCATACTTAGCATGTTAGCATAACTACTAAAAATTATTAGCTAGGTTAGCTAAGTCATATGGTTAACATAGTTAGCATGTTAACATTGCTAGCATAGTTAGCATGTTTAGCAAAACTGCTAGAAAACGTTAGTTAAGTTAGCTAAGTAGCATGGTTAGCATAGTTAACATTGCTAGCATGTTTAGCAAAACTGCTAGAAAACGTTAGCTAAGTAGCATGGTTAGCATGTTAGCATTGCTATAAAACATTAGCTAAGTAACATGGTTAGCATAGTTAAAAATCTTAGCATAACTGCTAGCAAACATTAGAGCCATTCCAACTTTCAGTTATCGTCAAATATCTACCTATACACAGCCATTAAACTATTTAAATATCAACATTCATTAAACTTCCAGTCTGTCAACAACTTTTAAACTATTTACCTTCAACTTTTAAACGGTCTACTTTTAAACTATCATTAAACTATCAATTAAACTAGCTGTCTATCAACAACTTTTAAACTATCTACATTCAGCTTTTAAACAGTCTACTTTTAAACTATCAACTTTTATTAAGCTATGCAACCACCATGTCTATCCTAGCATCACCATAGCATCTCTGTATTATCTGTTTTAACTATACATGATATTTTACATCACAACTTTAGCATTTTCATGCACTGGTAATTCCTTGGAATTGCATTTGTAGTTAGTTCATGTAGCTGTACTGTTCCAAAATGTACCAGCAATGTAGGTAGGTAGTATAGCCTACAGGAATAAAATATTTCCAGCAACAGCCCTGTTTGTGTTGTTTCAGTTGTCCTACAGTGCTGCTGCTGTCAATTGTAGCCTATTGAATAATTTGAAATGATACTTTGAATTCAAGCAGAAACTCTTAGGGACTGTATGATATTTAGGGGGGGGGCTGGGGGGCTAAGATAATTTTTTAAGCCTTAGGGGAAGGCCCTATTTTTTTTTCTCCCTGATCAATGATTCGTTTTGATATTTTAAAAGGTTTGTAGGCCAAAACATGATTCACGTCTCTTTGACAGAGTGGGCGAGTCCAAAAAGTCGCAACCCTACCTGAATCTCCCACAACCCCTCTCGCAAGCTTGCAGGTCACCCGCGGTTATGAGTCATAAACAAAATATTTTAATGATATTCGGGTCATTTGTGGGCGGGTCAGTTAAACTTAATTAAATATATATTTTCTACAAATAGGCCTAATTAAAATATCACGAGAAGGCTCACATGCGCTACACAAAGAGTTAAATCATTTCTCACTTCAGTGCTGCGGATCATCTCGTACAGATCTTGTAATGTGCAGTAGCCTATAAGGGTAAATCGCGCTGATTTGAAGTTACCTATAATAACTACTTGAATGCCCTCATACAGACATAGGCTAAGCTACCTCTAGACCGCTGCGCTCCTCAGATGAACGACGTCTAGCTCTACCACCGGTACGCTCAGGCCAATCCAAACTTTTCTCATCTGTTTTTCCTCGTTGGTGGAACACACTGCCAGTTCCTACAAAGGCAGGGACATCCCTCTCCATTTTCAAAAAACTCCTGAAGAACCAGCTCTTTAGAGAACATCTCCTCTCATAGCACCACTTACAACAAGTCTTGCTGATCCTAGCACTCACCAGCCGTCTTGAACTGACACGTAACTGTTAAAAACAGCACTCACTGATGCACTTATTCTTACTGTACTCTACCGTTTTTTTAAATTGTCCAAAAATTGTTGAGAATTGCTTTAAAACTTAAACTGTTTACCATGTTGTTAGTCGCTTTGGCTAAAAATGCGTCAGCCAAACGTAATGTAATGTAAATACCAGTGAGCCGCAGTCTCCTGCGCAGCATTGCGCAGCGCTTTAACTTCACTTCGGCATATGAAGTGCGTCCAAATTCACCCATTCTTCTCTGTTGAACTCCTCGAGAAGTAGGCTACTCATCACACATGTGTCACATGAAAGAGTCTTTTCTCAGATTTTAAACGGTGCTAGCTAGCCACTATTTGCTGTGATAAACAGTTCGCGAGAAAAATAACTTCAAGAGATTGAATAATTATTCTCTGCGCCCATCTCCACATCCATTCGTCTCGGTGGAATACACACTCTTCACGCAACACATGACAAACCATATATCAGAATAAACAGCAGACCTTACCGAACACAAAGGTGTAATGCATTCCCGTGTATAGTTAGCTGTTCCAGAGTAATCCGGTTTTCAAATAAATTGTAGCAAAATTCAACATGGTCTTTCGGCTTTAGGGCAGTTCCAGCGTTATGGATGTGACAATTGGACTCATATTGGTAAACAAAATGCCTTAGAGTGGGGGCAAAATTAGTATCAGTGAATAATTTGCATAACTTTTAATGTAACCTCTGTCCTCTGAATACTGAGAAATCCTCAAATTTCATATAATCAATTTCATCCTAAGAATACAAGGCATTTTATCAGTGTTATGGATGTGACATGAAATGGACACACTTTTGTGAGAGATTACAGGTTTTCTACAAACTCTGTGAATTTTAAAGGAAACTGCCGAAACTATGATATATGTACCATGAAGGAGACTTGAATGAACACAAAAAGTGTGTTTTTGAAACTATGCGTCATTTTCGTAATGCATTATGTAGGAAAAACTGGCGTTATGGATGTGACGGTTTCACGTTATGGATGTGACGTGTCTGAACCAGTCCTCGACAAACTACATAAAACACATAATTAAGTAATGAATTTTGATATGAAACAATTGAAACGGTAATCATGAAAAACTAGCGATGAAATTATTGCTTCCTCAGTGCCCACTAAGATCCACAAGAAGAATCAGGACAACAAGTCATTTAAAATATAAAAAATAAATTTATTTTTTTCTTTTACCGTCATCAATTTTGGTCAGTTCCCGGGTTACTGAAACACCAGGGAACATGAAACTTGGTGGCCACTCCCCTAAATAACTAGCCCTACCTGAACCGTTGCACCCAAGATGACAAAATATTTATGGTATTGTAAGGCCATTCACATATATTGTCTTTTATCCTTTCATGTTTATGTTGTGTGATGCTTACGTTGATTGGCCATGAGCGTGACATAATCACGTATAGTGAGCGTAGTGGAGATACCATGTCAGTTGCAGTTTCTAGGTTGATAGGCTCACAGCTCATCGCATGGACAGTAGTAACATAACTGTTCTGTGCCCGAGCTAGAGACCATAGCCTAGTTTAGCCACGGCCACTGATTTGTATGTATTGTACTCACCTGCCGAAGTTCAGTAAATTCCACAAAAGGAGGATTCTTTGTCGTGTGAAGTCATTTAACCCACGTCAGACGAGCGGTGCATTGCCCATTCAAGAAGTCACAATACGACAACTGGTGTCAGAGGTGGGATCAAACTTTCCAAACCGTGAGTAAATCCAACGGATGAAGTAAGGACCCAAGAGATAAGTGCAAGCTAATCAGCTGAACGACGCTAGCAGTTCAGCAACATTGCAAAACTGAGGAGTGTTTATGTTCGTTAATTAATGCTAATCGGCTAGCTAGTGGACTAGCAGTGGCAATCATTCACCTGTCAAAATAAAAGGCCAAGAAAAGCAAAAGGAAGACCTTGCTGGCAACGTGTCACGAGTTTTACTATACAAGTCAAAGAGACATTATAAAAAGAAACAGCTTTTTAAACTCACAAAATTTGCTGTGCAAGTCCTAGAGGAGCATTTTAAGGGATTTTTTGTCAGCTGATATTGGCAGTAAAAAAAAATAAATAAAAAAATCTTGGGCTGTTAATTACCTTCTTGAAGAAAAAATAACAAAAAATGACCGACAATTACAAGGAGCTACAGCAGCCTTAAATGAGTCAGAACAGGCTCCAAAATGGCTGCAGGCTTTACTAGATAGCCAAAATCAACAGGCAAAACAACTGCAAAAGATGCTTGCCCCCGTTCTTACGCACATAAGTGAAAAGGCAGCAGTACAAACCCTCACACCACATCTAGCTGCTCCTACTGGTGGTGGGGAAGAGATGGGACTACACTCAACAGGGGACAGGCATACATTTGAGCCTAATGTTATGCCTCCAGCTATGTTGGACATGTCTGTAAGGCCAAGAGAACATGTCAGTGGGCCCTTTGCAGCTGAGCTGGATGTTATCAGTCAGCGTGCTCGCAACTCAGGTCCGACTAGGCGGAGCATTAATCCTGAACTTGACGTTAGACGGAGAGATAGCAGAGATCCGGAACGTGAAACACAACGTCTATTCCCCAACCAAGATGCGCAGAGGCTTAATAATAATCAGCTGTCTGTGCAGGAAGTACGTAGGCCTAAGCTTGCCACATACGATGGTAAAGAAGACTGGGATGCCTTTTTGTTACCGTTTGAGCGCCTGGCCAGGAAATATGGATGGAGTGCTCCTGAGAGAGTGGACAGACTGCTTGAATGTTTAAGAGGAGCAGCTATTCGATACGTCTGTTCACTACCAGAGCGCACAAGAGAGGACTATGTCCTTTTAGTAGAGCAGCTCACTCAGCGCTTTGGGCAAAAAGACCCTCCTACTACCGTACGAAGAAAGCTAGGAGAACTTCGCCAAGGCAAGGAGACGACAGCTGAATTTGCAGAAGAGGTACGACGTCTCGTCACTTTTGCATATCCAGGAGTCGATCTTCGGCTACAAGACCAGCTGGCAACTGATGCCTTCTTGAAGGGTTTGAGAAATCAAAAGGTGGCCTATGAAGTTATGAACCGTGACCCATGTTCTCTTGCAGAGGCTCAGAAGTGTGTAGAGGCCCACGAACATCATTTTAAAGCCACTGTGGGGCGTGAAACTGAAATAAAGAGCAGAGCGAGACGCATATCTTGGGCTGATGAGGGAGACATCGGCGATGACTTTACTGCTACTTCTCGTAGAGTGCAGGCTCCTCAATATGTCACTGCTGATCAGTTTTCTGTACTGACTGATCAAATCAAGGCCCTTGTTAGTACAGTGTGGAACTTGCAATTGCAGATGGATCATCTCAAGTCTAATCATGCAGAAAACCAGCCAACAAGAGCATCAGCACGACCCCAAGAGAGGAGGCAAAGTCCCCAACAAGTGCACCCTGGTCGAACGCGCTCCCTGTCCTCAAGCCCAAACCGTGGCACACCTGGTACATGTTTCACTTGTGGAGAACAAGGGCATTTCAGGAGAGACTGCATGAGGTTATCAAGTCCGACAGGAACCCGAAACCATGGTGAAAAGAACACAGGCCGTCAGAAACCACCTGAAGGCACCATAAATTCAAGTCACCAGCCACAGGACTTACAAATTAGCTGCACCAAAAACAAAGGTGAGAGTCTACAGATTCCTGTAACTGCAAATGGTGTTCCAACTCAAGCTGTGGTAGACACTGGAGCCCAAACAACAGTGATCTCTGAGGAGCTGTATCAGAGTTTCTCAGGATGTGAGCCGACAAACCTTACCTCCTGAATGCAGGTGTTGGAGATGGCATGAAGGCAAAGCGTGGGCTGACCGTCACCTTCAAAATAGCATCTAAGACCATTGACTGGGATGTGCATATAGCCCCCATCCATGACTCTGTTCTCCTAGGATTGGATTTGATGAAGGCCCATGACATCATCATCCACACCCGTGGCAAAGTTTTCATTGGAAATGAACTTGTACCGTCCAAAATAGTGAGAGGGGATGGATCTGACTATTGTGTTGCCAATGTGATCCTGAGAGAGAGACTACCACTATACCACCCACATCGGAATGTGTGGTGTGGGGGGAGGTAGAAAATCCAAGACCAGGTGTCCCAGCCGTGCTCGAGCCTTTGAACATCACTGAAGCTGTAGCTTCCGGAAGTGTTGCTACCACCATGGAGAAGCAGGTGCCAGTCAGACTATGCTAACTTTTCCACCAGTAAAGCAGCATTGTCAAAAGGAGCATGCCTTGGGCTTTTAGTTGAAGCTTATCCTGATGAACCAACAAGTCCATGCCAACAAGGTGCAGCAACCAAATTAGAGAGCAAGTCAGTGAGTGTGCGACCATTGGTGATTGGAAGAGTAGCAACTATTTCTGACCTACCTCAGCATCTCCATGGCCTGGTTGCTACCACAAGCGAAACACTCACTGAGGAACAGCAGCAGCATTTTCTTCAGCTACTAATAAATTACCAATCCATTTTTGCCAGAACTGACTCTGATCTGGGTTACCTCTCTGCTGTAACACACAAGATTGACACTGGGTCAGCTAGACCTGTGCATCAGACAGTGAGAAGAACACCTCTTGGCTTCCAAGGTGAGGAAGAAGCCCATCTTCAAGACATGCTGAGAACAGGTGTCATCACACCATCATCATCGGAGTGGGCCTCTCCAGTGGTTTTGGTACGCAAGAAGGATGGAGGAGTACGATGGTGTGTAGATTACCGCAGCCTAAATAGTGTGACGGTCAAAGATGCGTATCCTTTACCCAAAATAGAGGAATGTCTTGATGTTCTCGGGGGAGCTACTATGTTCTCGACACTCGACTTGCAATCTGGATATTGGCAGATAGCAGTGGATGACAAAGACCGTGAGAAGACGGCGTTCATCACCAGATGGGGCCTCTACGAGTACACCCGTATGCCTTTTGGCTTGTGCAACGCCCCCAGCACTTTTCAAAGGGCTATGGAGCTTGTCCTCAGGGGACTCCAATGGGAGACGTTGCTCATTTATCTGGACGACGTCATTGTCCTAGGTAGAGATGGGGATGAGAGCCTGGATCGTCTTTCACGTCTTTCACGTCAAGTCTTTGATTGCCTCCACAGCTATGGACTGAAGTTAAAGCCATCAAAATGTCACCTGCTCCAAGAGGAGGTTCTCTTCCTAGGCCACATTGTAAGTGGAGAAGGTATTCGGCCAAACCCAGCTCTGATCAGGGATGTACAGCTCTGGGGATCTCCCAGCAACGTTAAGGAGCTTCAAGCCTTTCTTGGACTATGTAACTATTACTGCAAATTTGTACCAGCTTTTGCAGAGCTTGGAAGTCCTCTCCACAATCTTCTAAAGAAGGGAGCCATGTTTCAATGGACAGAAGAACATCAGGAGGCCTTTACACAGCTAAAAGAAAGACTAACAACTACCCCAGTGTTGGGATACCCGATTGCAGAAGGCAAATACATTCTCGACACTGATGCATCAAATCATAGTATTGGGGCAGTCCTGTCACAACTCCAGTGGGGAGAGGAGCGAGTACTGACATATGCCAGCAGTCACCTTACACCAGCTCAACAGAGGTATTGCGTCACAAGGTGTGAGTTACTTGCTGTTGTGCGCTTCACCCGCCAGTTCCGCCACTACCTGCTGGGAAGGACGTTTTTGCTGCGAACGGATCATGGCAGTCTCACCTGGCTCTTCAGGTTCAAATATCCCGAAGGCCAGCTGACACGGTGGTTAGAGGAGTTGAGCCAGTATGACTTCCAAATAGAACAGTGGTGATCCCATACAGTCGATGGAATCAGGCCAACTATCAACAACCCAGCTGGAGACTCCAGTTGTTAATTGGATAGAGTCCATCAGCTCTGATGAGCTTGCCCAACTCCAGAAAGTTGATTCTGTCCTCTCCATCCTTCACCTGTGGAAAGAATCTGGGAGAATTCCAACTAATCAGGTGATGCTTGAGAGCCCTGCAGTGAGGAAGTTCTGGCTCTGTTGGCCTCAGGTGGTATTGAGACAAGGAGTTCTATACTATTCCTGGGAGAGAGTCGGAGGGCAACATCCCACATTGCTGCTGTTAGTGCCAGTTTCCATGCAACAAGAAATCCTAGCCACAACCCTCCCAATTCTGGTCACCTTGGGGAGGTAAAAACCTTAGAGCGCCTGCGCCAAAGCTACCATTGGTATGGAATGGGCACAGATGTCCATCTGTTTGTGAAGAAATGTCAACACTGCAATGCATCCAAAGCTGCAGGACCAACAAAAAGGGCCAAGCTGCAAAACTATCAAGCTGGTGCTCCTTTGGACCGTCTCCACCTGGACATCCTTGGACCGTTCCCGGAATCCAGCTCAGGAAACAAGTACATTCTTGTCATAATTGACCAGTTCACTAGATGGGTGGAAGCTTTCGCTGTTCCTGACCAAGGGGCAGAAATAACAGCCAAGAAGCTTGTGTATGACTTCATTGCTCGATTTGGTGCCCCCCTTGAGTTGCATACCGACCAGGGCCACAATTTTGAAAGTTTACTCTTTCAGAACGTATGCAAGCTTCTGCAGATAACAAAAACTAGGACTACCCCATATCACCCAGCCTCTAATGGACAAGTGGAACGGTTCAATAGGACCTTGCTCCAAATGATCCGGTGCTATGTGGACCAAAATCAGAAGAACTGGGACGAGCACTTGCCATTACTTACCTCAGCCTATCGCAGTTCCCGGCATGCAGTCACAGGGTTTACACCTAACCAGCTCATGCTTGGCAGAGAAGTTCACCAACCGCATGATGTTCAATCTGGGGCCGCAGAACTCAAGTCAGATAGAATGGGTGTAGTGGAGTTCCTTTGCAATCTAAGAGAAGGACTTGAGGAATCTCAAAGCATAGCAAGAAAACATCTCCGCACCGCACAAGAGCGCCAGAAGAAGATATATGATGTGCGAGCTCAAGAGCACTCAAACAGTGTTGGAGATTTGGTGTATGTGAAGGATGACACTAAGAAAAAGGGACTAAGCCCCAAGCTCAAGTCACCATGGAACGGCCCCTTCATTGTTTCTGCCCGTCGTGGCCATGTCCTCTATGAAATCCAAGGCTTTAAGCGCAGCAAGATACTTCATCATGACCGGCTAAAACCCTATGACAGTGATGTGGTTCCTATTTGGATTGGGCGTCGGAGAAACCAAGTGCTACAGCAGCATCAGGACCTGGCAACACCACTGCCTGAAGAGGATCTCCCGTTGGTACCAGAGCTGCCACTACTAAGCATTAGTGATGAGCCAGCCAAGGGAAGTGCTTCTCAGGAGCCACACGAGGAAGACGAAGCATCACGCCTTAAAGCTTCAAGACGTCAGGAGGAGAGAGGACCAGGAGTCCAATCTACCCCAGATAAGATTATGAAGACTTCTAGAGGGCGTATTGTTCATAAGCCAGAACGATTCAAGAACTAGTAGTTAGAAGAGAGACTGTTTAGTTCATTTTCATATTTCTCTAGTACATCGAAGTCCAAGTTTAGGGTTAAAAGAGAATATGTGAATTTAAGAGTGATACAGAGAAAAAAAAATGTGTTCTACTGCATTTGATTGTGTTAGATGTGTTTTGGAGTCACTTGTACTGAAGGGACTCGGTACTCCTGGAGGGGGGTAGTGTAAGGCCATTCACATATATTGTCTTTTATCCTTTCATGTTTATGTTGTGTGATGCTTACGTTGATTGGCCATGAGCGTGACATAATCACGTATAGTGAGCGTAGTGGAGATACCATGTCAGTTGCAGTTTCTAGGTTGATAGGCTCACAGCTCATCGCATGGATAGTAGTAACATAACTGTTCTGTGCCCGAGCTAGAGACCATAGCCTAGTTTAGCCACGGCCACTGATTTGTATGTATTGTACTCACCTGCCGAAGTTCAGTAAATTCCACAAAAGGAGGATTCTTTGTCGTGTGAAGTCATTTAACCCACGTCAGACGAGCGGTGCATTGCCCATTCAAGAAGTCACAATACGACAGTATGTTAGTCTCAAGAGCCCACATGAACCTAACCCATACCCACTCATTTGTGATTTGCACACATAAAGTACATGCACGCGCACGTGCACACACACGCACGCACACACACATACACATGCACGCACAGTTGCACACATACAGACAGGCAAGCACACACACACATAAATACATACAGACAGGCAAGCGCACACACACACACACATGCACAAACACCCACCCACATGAATGCAGACACATAAACACACACACTCAGGCATGCATACGCATGTGGGCATGCAAACACATACGCACACACACACACACACACACATAAACACACAAACACAGGCACGCATACGCACATGCACACACACAGACACACACACACACAGACACACACACACACACTCTTATAAACAAAAGCAAACTCACATATGCACACATTCATTTACATGCACATGAGTTGCAGGAGTAGGAGATGGAGACAAATTGACAAGCGTGATTTATTTTTGTGAAGAGAATATACAGGACTGAGAGGCGGTCATATTTTGTACCGCTATGCGGTACATCTAGTTTATTGCTGCCCTTACTCTGTGGGTATTAGCTACAGACCTGACACTTCAAATGCGGTCATATCGCGTCACATTTAAAATTAAACTGTGTTAAGCAGACGTGAACGGCAGGCTGAACAGATCTGCAACAGAAGGAGGTTGCTATGTTAACTCCAGCTGCAAAGTCAGCCATCTTCACCAGCTAACACGATAATCCAGTTACTGTACAACATTAGTATGACAGTTACAGGAAGATAATCGCTCAGATTTTCGTTATTAGGCCACTTAAAAATAGGCTATGGCTAGGCTAATCACTGGAGGTATTTTAATATTATGTTTGTTTTGCTAATGGTTAGGCAAGGCCTCACTGTGGTTTTGATCAACCTAATAATCTTTGAAATGTCAGTTGTAAACACTAAGTTGAAATGCATTGAAACTGACATGCCACCAGAACAGACGTTTTATCGGCTTTGAGGTATAATAAAGTCCCCAGTCTTGTAAATTCACATTATGTAACATCCATAATGTCACACCCATAACGCACCATTAATGGTTTTAAAAGTAAGAAAGGGGCACAATTTGGTCATCACACTTTACATTGATATAAATCAGCTTTGCACAGACACTATGGACATTGTCGCATCAACACTGTATGTGTAGCATAAACTTTTCCTATAAAACGTTATGGATGTGACATGGCCATGGAACTTGCTGACTTAAAAACAAAAGCCTTACAAATGTAAGGAGTTGTGCTCTTAAAGGCAAGCTGAGCATAGACATTGCTCTACCATTCCCTTGTTAATCTGGAATTTGTCAAATGACACAATTTGTTTGAACATTGGGTCCATTTATCCACTTTTGAAATATGTATAATATTACCATGTAAAAAAAGTTGTTTCTGTATGGTTGCACACCATATTAATGATATAAAAAGAGTGTCATTCTCCATCAAATTCAATCAGATCAGTTACAAACAATAAAATATAGACCTAAATGAAGATTTTAACAACAGTTCTATTTGCGTATGCACAACTTTTTTTTCCATGGTAAGGATGACCTTTGCATGGAATTGCCCTTTAGCATTTCTTAAAACTACACAGTATAGTTAGATCAAGTTGGACAGTAGCACATTTTAATTATGGATAGTTGGACAGTAGCACATTTTAATCATTTTATATATCTATAGTGGCTGGTGAAAGAGTTGTGGCTTTTTTTCGTGGGGGGGGGGGGGGTCAGTGGGTAGTGTCCCCACGAAAGCTCAGACCAAACAAACCTACGCCCTTGCAGTAAAGCATCAATACAGTAAAGTCAACAGTAAAGAAGCTGAAGACGTGAGTTAAAATAATAAAGACAACCCTTCAGGAAAAGCGATATAGGCTATGGGAAATATTGGGAAAAGTTCTTAAAGAAGATGACAGTAGTACAAGTTATGGTCTATGTAGGCCTACTTCTTGCGAAGCCATTTAAAAGTATGACAGCCGAAACGGGCAGCCTGCAGGAATAAATATTATGGCACAGACTACACAGCCTCATAGACAGGTTATCTTTCAGGTATATTTTCCATTAGAAAACCATCGCGTTAGGGAATGTTGTGGCTAACTTATAGGCCAGAATGAGATGACAAGTCGAAAGATGTCTTTGTTTACAAACAAAGTGGCGGCAATCAGCAGTCAATTCTCTACATGCCCACTCAACGCATCTGACTCAGATACCGCACTCCTACAACCTCTAGGGACTGCTGGAACATCTTTTTCAGCATTCACGCCTCTCTCCGAGAGTGAAGTGTCCAGACTCCTGACATGCAGCCGTCCTACCACATGCTCGCTGGACCCTATACCTACGAGCCTACTTCAGTCCATCAGCCCGACCATCGCTCCAGCTATCACACATGTGATCAATGCCTCGCTAACCTCCGGCACATTTCCAACAGCGTTCAAAATGGCCCGGGTAACACCGTTACTTAAGAAAGCTTCTCTCAACCCTGCTCAAGTCGAGAACTACCGCCCTGTCTCACTACTGCCTTTCCTATCCAAAGGCATTGAACGAGCAGTCTCCAAACAGGTCTCTGACTTCCTTTCACAGAACAACCTTCTGGATCCAAATCAGTCCGGGTTCAAAAGCGGCCACTCTACCGAAACGGCTCTGCTGTCTGTAACAGAAGCCTTAAAAGAAGCCAGGGCGACCGCTCGGTCATCAGTACTCATTCTGCTTGACTTATCGGCTGCCTTTGACACGGTTAATCACCGTATCCTTCTCTCTATACTCGCTGACATGGGAATCTCCGGTTCTGCTCTCTCCTGGTTTGAATCCTACCTCACAGGACGCTCGTTTAACGTATCATGGCTTGGTCAGCTATCTGCACCTCACCATCTCAGCACAGGGGTCCCCCAGGGCTCAGTGCTGGGCCCCCTCCTCTTTGCTATCTACACCACCTCCTTGGGACAGATTATCCGTTCGCACGGCTTCTCATACCACTGCTATGCAGACGACACACAGCTCTATCTGTCCTTTCCACCTGACGACCCCCTGGTTTCAGCACAGATCTCGGATTGCCTTTCAGACATAGCTACATGGATGAAGGCACACCACCTCCAGCTGAACCTCTCAAAGACTGAACTGCTGGTCATCCCAGCTAAACCTACCATACACCACGACATCAACATCAAATTTGACTCCCTGTCTGTTTCACCGACCAGGACTGCAAGAAATCTAAGAGTTGTTCTCGACAACCAACTAAACTTCTCAGATCATGTTGCCTCAGTCGCCCGGTCATGCCGTTTCACACTCTACAACATACGGAAAATCAGGACTTACTTGACTCAAGATGCTACCCAACTTCTGGTTCAGGCAATAGTCATCTCACGACTCGACTACTGCAATGCCCTCCTGACAGGTCTCCCAGCCTGCGCAGTGAAACCACTTCAGATGATCCAGAACGCGGCGGCGCGCCTGGTCTACAACCAACCCAAAAGGGCACATGTTACCCCGCTGCTCATCCAGCTACACTGGCTACCTATGGCGGCCCGCATCAAATTCAAGTCTCTAACGCTTGCCTACAAAGTAGTCTCCGGTTCTGCTCCCACCTACTTGAATGCCCTCATACAGACTTACACTACCTCCAGACCGCTGCGCTCCTCTGACGAACGACGTCTAGCTCTACCACCGGTACGCTCAAGCCAATCCAAACTTTTCTCATCTGTTGTTCCTCGTTGGTGGAACACACTGCCAGTTCCTACAAGGGCAGGGACATCCTTTTCCACTTTCAAAAAACTCCTGAAGACCCAGCTCTTTAGAGAACATCTACTCTCATAGCAACACTTACAACAAGTCTTACTGATCCTAGCACTCACCAGCCGATTTAAACTGACAAGTAACTGTTAAAAACAGCACTCACCGACGCACTTATTCTTACTGTACTCTAATGTTTTTAAACTGACCTAAAATTGTGAGAATTGTTCTAAAACTTACTGTTTACCATGTTGTTAGTCGCTTTGGTTAAAAAAGCGTCAGCCAAATGTAATGTAATGTAATGTAATGTAATGTAATGAAAGATACAATTACAGTGCTGCTATCAATTTGCTTGGTATAACCGCATTTATAGTTTTCTACAAATGCAATCAAATTGGCCTCAATCACTCAACCAATGCTAACTGTAACATTATTGTACCTAGGTCCTTATTGATATTATAAGATTAACGTACCTGCAGTAAAAACCAAGCATGTCCGATAAACATTCTCAGATTTATTTCGGCTTCAAGAAGAAATGGGAATTACATTTCATGTGAAAATCGTCCTATCCTTATTAGACGTTGTCTGCGGTAAACTACAGTCCTTGTAGGAAGCGTCCATTGTTTTTCCAACCTACTTTTAACTTCCAACAAAATTACGTCTCACTGCAACAATGCGCCATCTAGTGGACAAACGACTACTTATCGCCAACACTGGAAATGCAGCCATGATGATGATGAATATTTGGTTTTCCTTCAATTCTACTGAATTTGTAATTATGTATCGGCCGTTCTAATTGCCGATACAGATAGTACAGTATGTGCGTGCCTGTGTGTGTGCGCATGTGTATATGTGTGTACCGCCATCTACAGGCCAATGAGTGTACAGTCACCAAATGTACACATAACCTACATTTTTTTAGACCCCCCCATGGATGAAATTCTACGAAACTTGGCATACCCCCAGAGAATGCCAGGTTAATCATACACACAAAATTTGGTGCAGTTCTGAACATCTTAACTGAAGATAGGGGCGATTAAAGCAGAATGATATTGCATTTTCATTTTTTACCGGGGGGGTGCAAATCACAAATGAGTGATAAAATACCATAAAAAATTCTGCATCCTCAGTGCCACGGTTCAGGTAGTTATTTAGGAAAAACTGCAATTTTTGGGTTTCGGGGGGCCCAGCGCGGTGGGGGAGTGGCCCCCGGGGACCAAACTAAATTTTTCCGTAAAAGTCTAGTGGAGCTACATACCCACCAAATTTCATGTGCCCCGGTGTTTCGGTGTCCCGGGTATCGTTGACCAAAAATTCAGGACTTTGACAATCCCTATATGACCGCTTCATAATAAGCGGGTCGGATCGCGGGTCGGGTGTAATTTTGTCCTAATTAATATTTGCGGTAAGAGTTGCGGTCGGGTTGATTAAAATATCAGGCGACCGCGATAGTCAGAGAGATAACAAATGAGGCCTACATCACTTTCAGTGCTTCATCAGCATCTCCATGAAAGATAGGCCACGGAACAATAGGCCTGGGCTTGCTGGCCTGATGGGGGGGGGGGGGGGGGTTTCCATGTCCAGCAGGTGTTCCATGTCCCAGCTTGAGTGGACGTAACCAGAGAGGGTCAACACCTTCCACTTCAGGAAGCCCTTGGAGAAAAGAGGAGGATTTGTGTTACACTCACGGCAGTCGTGGAGTAATCAATGCCCCTGTGATCCTCACAATTCCTTTACGTCACAGAGATGGCCAGAGGCTAATCCATGAAGACCCTCTCAGAGATGCTTATGGAAGAGTATAAAATAGCACTACACAGTAAATACAGTGAAATATTAAACATTTGAAATATAATGTAATGATACTGTGATAGCCACAGAAAGTAATCAAAATAAGTCAAGGAACAAGAAGCATAACACCTTTAGGTCACTGGGAGCCACCTTCTTCTCTCGACCGTTTCTCTCTAAGATGCATGTTTCAGTGGTTCTATATAGAACCCATCATGCAGATAATCCTGGCTTTTCTGGAGCCTTAGGTGGTGAGCTGTATGGTGACGTAAGCTTTTCATAGCAACATATTGCACCAATTTTGCAGATTACCCTTTGAGGAACATGGCACGGTACCTATTCCGGGAAACAGTGATTATACTTTTTTGTTTGTTTTTTTCTCTCTACCTCTCTTTCTGTCTCTAAATATTGTTAGATTTGAATGTAATCTCCTTGAATGCTGGGTCGTGCCAAGTCAGGTCACTAGGAAGGCAATATGGCATTGTCAGAGGGAACGAAGCTGAGCTGCACTATGTTGCCATTACCGCCCCCCCTCACACACACACACACACACACACACACACACTCACAAACACATAGTGGCCACATCTTGTTGAGCGCATGCGCCTGGTGCCCCATATCCAAGTGACCTGAAGGAAAACAACATTAGCAACAGGAATTTCTGACCACCAAACAAAAATTGTCCAGACATGACCTGATTCACACCTATTTTGTAATCAAATAGATGCGTCTGCCTTGTCCCAGATTTATACTCTTAACCCCCCCCCCTCCCCCTCCCCCCACCCCTTCTTGTTATAAATGAGTGCACTGAAATAGTGCTGTGGCCAGAGTTGCTGAAAGTTTCTTTACTTAAATTCACCACTGGCACCATTATAGCAGTCACTAGTCAGGAACACTGGACAGAGGAATCGGAGGAGCCCAGTGTGCAATGTAAAGAGAGACATCTCGATCCTCAATTGTGGAATTCAATCCTGGCGTCTTCACCTGACCACATTACCATGTCACATGGGATAGTATATTTTTACTACCATATTTCTCTTAAGACTCGGTCAGGACGATTGAAAATCAGGATCCAGGCTTTTATTCTTTTCAATGAGGGGCCAGTGCCCCTCAAGGGAGAGATGGCATGTTTGTGTCACCCAATCATGGGTTTCACCAGATTCTCTGACTATACAGAAACAGTCTACCATATTTAAGATACACACAAAGAGAAGGAGTGACCTACTAGTATGAATATGCAATGTAAAGGTGTGGTGTGTGGGTATGTGGCCTTTTAGTGCCATCAAGTCTGTTCAGCTTCTATTGTCTTTTAAATTAAAACTACCCCCTTTCCTGGGAAGTTTCTCAGAGGCCTGACCCCTCACTTTGTCACTACAAACATTAACATTTCACACCTGGTGTTAAGCAAAAGGCCTCTAGACAGGCTTTCATTGAATTCTAATCATTCAAGGATAAACAATGGATACACTGCATACAGACCACACATGGGCACAAAAATCACACATGACCATAAGAACTACACAGTATGTACATTTACAGAAATAAGTCTGATTCACAACACTTTCACATGTGATTGTTGAGCTGTTAATGTCTTGCACCTCCCCTTCTCTGTTTCCTCCCTGCCCCCTTGGACAACTGAATAAAGAATACATTCACGTCTTTCTGCCTACCAATAACATTTTCACTGTCATTGACCACCTTTCCAATTCCGTTGCAGAGATATTTGCACAGACAATTACTAGTTATAGTAATAATAGTTAAAAATGAACTATTTACAGTTTTGCAGAAAAGTTATTAAGTATACAGTAAGGAAAATAGTAATAATAACAACAATGTCAATGCAATATCAATGTATCAATATCAAAATAAACAAATACCATAAATATAGAGTCTTGAATTTGACCTAGCGTTTATGGCTGGTCGACACAACAAACGCTCATCAGAAGACCACAGTGGGCGGTTGAGGATGTAGTTGCATCATAGAATTGAAATAGCAGGGAGTATATGGGAATATGGCACATCATGTGAAAGGGCCCCTGAACATTATGATTTACTACTGTAGATCTGTAGGAACAAATCACAATATAAAGTAATGGTACAAAATAAAAACTCAAATGACACAGGGTAAGTAGTAAACTTATAGTTACATGATTTAATAGCAAACCCAACCAAAGAGTCAACCAACACAAAACTGAAAACAAACATCATAGTAAACTGTACCAATCAGTATGCCAAGACTACTTAATTGTACGCTCATGTATATGTTATATAATTTAGAGATGAACAAACACATTGCAGTACACATAATTTAGTTTGCCAACCCTCTGGACATTCTCTATGGCCATTTAGGGGTATACTTCATGCTGAGAGCATGGCTAAAGGCTTCAGAGAGGACTGGGTAATTGCAAGCAATTACATTGCACTAATGTAACTAATTACACTGTCATTACAGCCCATTAATAAGTTGTGTTGCTAATTTGGTTAACTGACACCTTAGCAACAACAACAGTGATGATCTTCGGTATGACCCCCCATCCCTTTCCTTGTAACTTGCCCCGCACCTAAAACTGTCCTAGCGCCAGTTGCGTAAGGATATGTTTCAAGTGAGATTTATATCATATTGACTGGGTGTCTTTACAGGAATGTGTTTTTCGGTCGATCTGACAGATGTTAATGTACTACACCGTTGGAGGCAGACACAGCAGCTGGGGGTCTATATGCTAACCAGCTCTGGAGCAGAGAGTGTCATTTCCCCCCTTTTACACTGCAAAGGACTTGGGGGAAGGGATGGCTGGTAGCCAGTAGCAGCTGGAAGATGGTAGCAACCATACAATGACAACAGCATGTAACTGACTCATCAAGCCAAAATGATCAGATAACACAGACCAAGCCGTTTAACATCTGAAGTCACCGGTCAGGTTAAAAACTGACCTGTGTACATTTGGAACGCAACCTAGACTTGATCCAGGGAACATTCTCGGAAACTAAGTCATCCTGCTTATGTTGGGGTGGAAAAATAATCTCAATGAGATATGAGGTCCTAATGTTTTGTTTGCCTTGTCATGTCTATTTGAAACACTTATGTTGTCCGGGTGACCGCAGGCTGACCCAACATCTGTTAAGGACATTTCACTCGTGTAGGGGTCATCTTAACTCCAGCAGCCCAGTGCATTACTGACCAGGGTGCGCTGTTAATGTAGTGAGTTACTGGTTGTAGAATTTCATGTGTGGTTTGAAAGTTTCCTAAACTTTCTGTCAATGTTTCTTTCTGTCATTTTAGACATTTGGTGCAGATGATCATTTGTAGACATTGTACATTTGTAGACATTAGACATTTTCCCTTTTTGCTGATTCCAGAATCCCTGTGCAGATGACAGCCTCTCCCACTCAATGCACAGCAGGAAAATCAATAGCAATGTGCCAGATTAGCCAGAGGTCACAGATGGAAATGAGCTTATGTAATCAGACTGGACAAGGATATAGGTTCCCCTGCAAAATCATTTTTCAAATCAATATTTTCAGTCTATTTAATCTGTCATAAACTGGAGTAATATTGGTCGGTTCAATTTCATGTCCAGATGTTATCTCTGCTCAAACTTAATGAGCCAGGTGGCATTATGATTTTCATGACTTGTTCACATGTGCAGCAAGTAAAGGAACATGCTCTGCCCTGTAAGTCACAACAGAGCCACACTGTCAGCCACACTATCTGCGTACATGTTGCATACAGGGGCGGATAAATTATGCTCTGATCTATGCACAGGAATATGTGCATGTGGCTACTAGTACTCCCACAGGAAATGGTACCAAGGCCATCAGAAGAAGGCGATGAGTAGGCAGACGAAAGCGGCTAAAAACAAACAGATTCATCAGGAAAAATGTGCTCTTCTTGAGGATCAAACAGATCCATCAGGAAAATGTGCTCTACTTTAGGATCGCAGCTGTTCGGCTAATGGCCACCACACTGTTTCCTCCACTTTGTGTGGGAAGGACTGTTGTTATACTGTATGTCACCACTAGTGACCTGTTATGATTTTAAAATAACCTAAATATTCAGAGGTTGTAAGTAAAAGCATATAGCTTTCTTGGGCCACATTACAGTTCACCAAAGTGTGAACCTTTTTGACCATAACAGATCTCTGGTGAGACCAATTAGATATTCTCGTTTCTGATCCTTTGCTTTTGTCCCATGCTGGTTGATACCAGTCACGTGACACAGGTAATTCATAAAAGTCCTAAAAGGGTTTTGTGTTTTTCCATAGTCACACACAACTGCAAATGTTAACTCATGCAGAACCATTGGCTCTGCCATCCTGCTGTAAGCAGCCCCACAGTCATAAACAAGACTATTAATACCCTTTTGATTCCGTTGTCTGGAATAATAGCTAGACGACTGCTAACACAGCATGTACGGCATTTAACCTTCGACATGTCCGCAGGCCCTCAGAGGAGGCGATGAAAAGGAAAAGATCTTCCAGATGTTTCTGACTGCTATTCCTTCGCAGCATTGGAACAGTGCCGTCAATGAGCCACACTAATAGAGATATCATCTCGTTTATCGTTTCATCACTGACCCCCAACACCCCCCCCCCCCCCCCCACACACACACACACACTCTCCCCACTCCACCCCCCACTGTCAACATGTCTATGTAAAGAGAACCATTCAAGTGTTACCCAAGTCCAAATTATTTGCCGCGGTGAACCACCTCTTTCCAGCAAACACTGACACACCAATTAAGGACACCTGATTCGGACGCATAAATCTGACACACCAATTAAGGTGATTCGCACCTGATTCGGACGCATAACTCTAATATAGACACGCACGCACACACACGCACACACACACACACACACACACACAACTTTCGGACAACAGACACCGTACACCACTGCCTTCAGCTGGACACACGTAAACACACAGATGGCTGAATTGCAGGAGGACTGGGTTACGCTCCTTCGTTGATATGTCATGGAAAGTTGCCATTAAGGGCAGGGGGTATGACTGCGTTGCTGCCCCTGGGGCTCCACTATCGCATCTCCCTGCTGGCTATCACATTCAGCTTTTGCCCCCAGAGGAAAACATCTAGTGGCACGGTTTTAGCGCTTCTCAAATCAGACAGAGCCAAGTGAGCTAATCCATGTATTGCATGTCCAAAAGCTCTCTATATCAATTTCTGCACCCTTGGAGCCAAGGCCAGAGCACTGAACAGGAAGATGTCCTAATATAAGGCTCGAGGCTTGGGGAACATGGGCATCACGCTTCTTGTATTCTAGATAAGTGAGGAAAATCACAAAGGAGTCCTTTAAAGCGACATGCTTAGACCACTGACACCTTAATATAAATAACATGTATGAATGGGTAAATTCACATGACCTCAGTTTTTGTAGTTTAGCACAATGCAAAGGTCTCCTTCCCAGTAAAATGTTTGTGTATACAGACGTTCCCTTGCAGAATGCGTCTTATTCATAGAAGGCCATTACTGTCCCTATTGTGTCTTTATGGCCAGGCTTCATAAAGAACAGCACCTCCCTTGAGGCTTGGAGACATGGGAGATTTGCGTAACAGTATAATTCAGAGATGTAAAGTGCTGTCTGGCATGCAAGCCAAAAAAATTTTCTTTTGACCGTTCACTTTCTTTCCAAGTGTCCCTAGGCCTCTCTTGAAATGTCTCAAACCTGGAGAAGAACTGAACATTATGTCGGGCCTTTCGATTGGACCAAAAACAAGGTGTATTACAACACTGGTACCTTAGTGTTGTACCACATGTATGCATGGCATGCGGCGTTGCTGGCAGCCACAACTCCACCACCCCACCCACACACCAACTCTACCCTCTTAGGACCAGTCTGTTCCGGCTGCGTCTGCAGTCTACCCGCGGTGCAACAGATCCCCCCTCAAGCGGTTGCATAAGAGGGCCGTACACTGTGCAGGCCACCCTGACGGAGCCGTATCTGCTTTCAGGGATGCTATGTGCTGTCTCCACTGCATCTGCTCCCATGGTGCCGAGGTATGGGTCCCACAGCAAAGCTCCATGTGTGCCATACCCCATGTGTCCTGCGATGGGTATGAGGCGATGAGGAGTGTAGGGTGAAAATGTCTGTGAGGCCCAACCATGTAGGGCCCGTGGAGGGTAAGCAGAGCTAAGCATTTGACACATGATGAGATGTGATGAGACATTAAACTCATGATACCTTTAACTAAGTCAGGACATGTAGCTGACTGTGAGCATAGTAAAAGATTTCATTTAGCATATGTGCAATGTGGGCTGGAGTCAAGGTCACGACCCTTGTGTTGCTGTCTGGTGCCATTCTAGCAGCTGAGCTGAAGGGAGATCAGTGAGATCTGAATGATCAGAGATCTTTTAGGGTTAATCAAGAGTGTAAATCTGAATTTCTAAGCTGGCTAGTTAGGAATACAATCAGGAATACAATGTACCGGATAGCACATCACAGTATTCCTCTTCTCTGCTGGAACACCGGTTATGCAAAGTGTACTCTTTATTCCTTATATTACCAACACGTTTACCTTCTAATTATTCTTATGTACCTCCTTAACACTTTAATGGTTGACAAAAAAAACATTGCTACTTAAAACACTATATTGTCATGGAAGTAATTTGATGGGTCCAACTGGGAATAATCCAGGCAGAAAAGGGGCTGCTGTTTTGCTTCGGCTTAATTTGGCACCCAAGGTTCTAAGCCTTTATTCCGAATTCAGCTGAATGTCATGAATGGATGATTGGCATATCTTTATTAAGCTAACATCAATGTCAATTCCTTCACACAATTATTTGGGCAAAACTGAGCCAATACAGAGGCAAAACAATAGTTTTCTAAAACATTTATCACTGTTTATTTGAACAATAAATGTTGACTGATATCAATGAACAATTCTGTCCTTCACCGACATGTCCTTTCAAGAGTGTAATTTTAAGAACAAGTCAACAGCTAATTATAGAGACTTAAATGAAAACTAAGGCGAATTAAAAAGGGGCACCTGATCCGATCTGATTCCTTTAAGAAATCAAGACGTAGGATTTAAGCCGTGACCCATGTACTAATCTCTTCTCACATTTCCCCCCACTTCTAAACCACAGCTCATGGACATCGCCAGTCTTCTCTTTGGTCCCTACAAGATGTCTAAAGGTGGCATAGCTACTCAGGAGCAGTTTAAAGTAGGCAGAGAAAGCTATTCAGCTGGGCACCATAAAACACTGGTTCATCTTTTAAAAAGAGTGTGAGTTTAAAGTAACCTGGCCTCGAGTGCAGTGTGTAAGAAAGCTGGACCATTTGATTGAAGTAAACATTTATTCCATCAAAATCACGTACATATTTACACAAAAAAATCTCAGTACACACCCACACATACATAAGATTACTGCCCATTCAAAAGATAAAATAAAAAAGAAAAGAAATAGATCATAGACTCTATGGAGCGACTGGCCCTCCCTAAAATTCCCTCCATAAAAATTCGGAAATACAGTGCAAAAAAAAAGTTCCGTTCACTGCGACTTTCGGAGTTGCACCCCAGTGTACTTGGACAACGCTAATGCCACTTCTGTACTTTCTACGAGAGAGAGCGACGCTGAAACTAGAGAGGGAGAGACACACACACACACACACTGAAGACATTCCGAGACACGAGAGCAGAGCCAAGAAGGGACAGATGAGAGGACACACACTAGAGCACGTGGCCAGGCGAGCCGCGGGAATAGACAGCACTGGACACTTCCATTCTTCCCCACCTTTTGCAACAGCTGCCTCTTAGCTAATCAAAGAATGGCTTAAAAATGCCCCTCTTCGAATTTATGAGCCAATTTCTGAAGAAAACAAAAGAGGCGGCATGTAAATTCAATAAAAACACATGCTTGGGTCATTCCATACAAACCATACCCACATCAATTAATTGCTAACCAGTCTTTATTGCAGAATAAAGCCGTTCGTTTTAAGCAGGTCACCTTCCCACTGTTCAAGTTTGTCAACGTACGTCCCCTCTTCCTCTCCAAATCTCAATTGTGGAAACGGCTCATAAAGAGAATGAGGTAGAAAAGCTGCTCCAAGGCTCACTGCGACCAGCCCTGTACTCTTCGATAAGGCCTGACGGGACACACAGCGGCCTCAACAGACCACTGCAGCTTCTTTGTGACGCCATTTTGGTCGTCCCTTCTCATTCACAAGCATCATCGTTGCAATAGAAGCCACCGACAAGAGAGACACCATCCACTGAAGGACATGCCTTGACACGGCCCTGCTGTGCACCCATGACTACATCGACCAAACCACCGACGAGATATTGGGGGATGGGGAGTGCCACCACCTCAAGCCACAGTCATGATCCTAATTGAGAACATGGTTGCGTGTGAATGCGTGTGTGTGTGTGTGTGTGTTTGCAGGTGGGACTTGGCTCCGTGGTTCTGGGCTCTGGAAACACCTGAGAGACGGTTGCAGCAAACAAGTGCCAGGGAGGGAAGGGACTCACTGGGGTCATTAGTGTGTGTTATGGGTTTTTTGTGTGTGTGTGTGTGTGTCGCACTGCGAATATGCGAATACATAGGACAGAGGACCGTAAGCGGCTGTACAGCAGCTTAGTGCCTGCATCGCTCCACAGTGCAAGGTTTTCTCCATTAAAAGGTTCATCATCAATAGTAATTACACATCTTTCACACAGCAATCAGTCTCAAGCACACAGGTAAGGCATCAGGTGCCTCTCTTAAGGGCCTCAAATTAATTAATGCACTCTGAAGGACAAAAAAACAAAACAAAACAAAAAACCCCAGAAGAATCAAATATAAGGAGAAAAAAAATAGGAGAAATGGGCCAAACAGCAGTTGTCATAAATACATTAACTGCATAACACTGACATGAGAATGATAATCTATATAATAATTATAATAATAATAACAATTCCAGTCCCTTACTGTCCAGCATAAAGAGGTGTATTTTTTGGTGTAATCAGAGAGGACTGCAGGGGAGCTGAATGTCTGATGCTAGTTCTCTTCTTTTTCTCTTGTGAGGAACAAAAGCGCTACAAGCTGGGGGAGGGGGAGGGGGAGTGTGTGTGTGTGTGTGTGTGTCCGTCCCACTGATTACATTTTTGGGTGTGTGTGTCCGTCCCACTGATTATATTTTTGTGTCTGCAGTGTAACCGAACACAAACCAGCAACCACTAGGACCTCTACGAATCACAAAAAATATATATCTGAAAAGAAAGAAAATCTGTAAGACCTCTGCCCTTCACAGCGTGTGTATGTCTGGGGTGGGGCATTTAAAATTCTATAAATCCTAAACAATTCCATATTTGTAAAAGCATAAAGACCATAACCCTGCACGTTTCCATATATTTTTTTGTTCTATATAGTAATGCAATGCACTTGGACATGTACCTCATATGCACACAACCGGTTTTGAAAAAGGAGATGATATTAAGTAAGTGCATATTTCATCACACAAATACATGTATGAAAGTAATCTATGTTGGTTTCATGACATATGATGTCGATGTCCATGCCCACGTCACCCATGAATGAGCCAGCTTTGCCACCAGTAGCAGCAGCAGCAACAGCAGGGCCATCCTAATGGACAGAGACTAGAGGTCACAGCAGAGGAGAGGGTGGGGTGGCAGTGGACACGTGCTTGGACGCCTAAAGTCCTGGGTGAGCATAGCAACACAGACACGCTCTTTCTCTCCCACGTTCTCTCTTTCTCTCTCTGACGTCCTACGTTTCAGCTGGGATCTTTTCCAGGGTGGAGAGTGGGGGTGGGGGTAGGGGTGAGGGGCCTGAGTCTTGTGCTTGGCTTGAGTGTTCACTTTGGGAGGGTAGGTTTTTTTTTTTTTTTTTTTTTTTTAATTTATTTTATTTTTATTTTTCATTCCTGCTGGCTCCTGGAACTCCGTGGCCTGTGGTGGATCAGTCCTGCCTGCCCGAGCGAGTGCCTAGGAAGGGCAGAGAGGATGGTGAAGGCGATGGCAGCAGTGGTGGTGGTGGATGTGGTGTTGTTGTTGCGGTGGTGTTCCGGGAGGCTGAAGTCAGTGGCTCAGTCAGACGCCCAGAATATCCTTAACGAAGCTAGCCACATCGGTCTCTTTGGAGTCGTGGAGAGTGAAAAAGGGATGTTTCTGTGACGGGACAAGGTAAGAGTGCGTCAGAGATGGCGCAGGGGTGGGGGGTGGGACTTGTGCCGGAATCACAAAACTCACGTGTAAGGACACGCGTGCCAGTACACACACACACACACACGACAGTGTGACCGCCTAGTTCAGTCTGTCCTCTTGTGGACACTTATAAGAAATACAACTTTCAAAACCTAATCCTGCTCAGCAACCAGAACATACTTCTTTTAGGAACAATACTGGTTAAAATTAAAGGAAAAACAAACCAAAACCCTTCAACCTACCTTTAATTCTGAGTAGGCAGGCCTCTCTTGTGAATTTTTCTTTAAGCTGCAATGACAAAACAAACAGGATTTAAAAATGCATTTAGTCACAAATCAACGTAGAAAAGCATTCCTGTCAGAGAACAACATTGGCAGATTGCCCAGAAAGTTTCCACACTGTATTAAGACAATAAAAAAAAATGAAAATAGTGACTGTCAGCACATTTATAGTTATAGAGCATGTGTGCAACTGTGTGGACGAATATAAAGGCCAATTGTGACTCCTAATGGCCAAACAACAGCACAGCTCTAAGGACAGGAAAGGGAGGAGGAGAGAAGCGATTGGGGGTCTTACCACTTGGAGGTGAAGTCCACAAACTCGGGGGAGAAGCGGTCTGCCGGGAGCTGGGGGGACGGCTCGTCCACCACCTGCTTGAGCTGCTGGAACGGAGTGCCCCACGACTCGTATGGGAAGCGCAGGATGGCCAGCTCAATCTGACGGACGGACACAGCGAATTATGTCAGTATCATTTTGAATGCAGGAGTAAAAACATTATTTTGAAAAAGAAATTGGTTGATGATCAATGTTCCAGGGTGACAGCAAATTCATGCCAGGATTTGTTTTTAAACAATAGATAATGGTATAAAATAAGGGTGACTCCAAAAGTACGAACCAAGGTAATCCCTAAACTCCAGATGTCTGATTTGACACTGTAGCCCCTCTGATTGAGCTCTGGGTTGATCCTCTCCGGCTAAAACAGGAAAACACAGCACACAGTTAAACACAGACACATATTTATCTTTCTGCAAAAACCTACGTATGTAGTCTCATCTGCTAGTTTCTGTTTATTATTATTTTAACGGTGCCATGATCGTAAATAATAAGACTGCATGTGGGTCATCTATAAATCTAATGGATGACCCACAGTTGCAAAGCAAAACTATTTTCTGTATTACAATACAGGATGCTTCTAATGAATGCTTTCTGGGTACAAGTGAGGCTCACCGCCATATAGGGTTTGCAGCCGGCATCCATGGTCTTGGCCACAGAGTCAACCAAATAGCCACTGATTCCAAAGTCGCACATCTTCACCTGTCCTTGAGTGTTAATAAGGACGTTGGAGGGCTTGACATCTGTGGGATGTAAAAATCAGCACACACACAGATGAGCAAGACACTATGCAGAGGCCTGTAAGGGCTAATTACAGAGGAACTGATCACAACTAAATGGCACCAATCTGCACTCACTGTTTGTAGGGCTGCAGCTATGGCTATGCAAGTGGTTCACTGGTTTAAAACTACAGCAAAATGTAGCAAAACAATATACCTCTACATATTGAAGATATTTTTGATTTTAGGGTTGATAAAAGGCAGTTATATTTACACAAACAAAAGAAACATAACTCATTGAGGTGCATTGTGTCATGGACACACAGAAAAACAAATCTTGGTAGATGCTAAACACTTTCATACTGCTGTTGCTCATGTCCAACATAAAAATTGGGCAAACAAAAAAAAAATACATAGCCAATTAAATATTCAACAGGGCTATTCCAGAACATTACCCTCACTGTTCCTCTATTTACCTCTGTGTATCACCGATATGGTATGGAGATGATCCAGGGCTTTGACAATCTAGAGAGAGAGAGAGAGAGAGAGAGAGAGAGAGAGAGAGAGAGAGAGAGAGAGAGAGAGAGAGAGAGAGAAAGAGAGAGAGAGAGAGAGTGAGAGAATGAGAGAATGAGAGAATAAGAAAGAAAGTGAGAGAAGTTGACAGGAAGGAAAGGTGGGAACAAAAGGGAATGAGAGACCGAGAGGGAGATCAGAGAGGAAATGGTCGCTTCTGTACTAAGCAGCTGCTCATGACTAAACAGTGAGTCACTTCTACACTATGAGAGACTTGTCTGGTGATCTGATAGAGACCTGTGACTAACATCGGTCCAACATGCGCCTTGTTTGCCTTGGCTTATTTTTATTATGAAAACGACTCAGAGTAGCTACAAAACACAACTTCACACCAGGCAGAGGGTGATTCATATGCAATGTACCAAAACCACTCAAAACACTCATTCATGTAAATTTTAAATGTAATGTGGAATTTAAGTGGAATGTTTACTACAACAATAGTAAAGAGCTGAGATTAAAAATAGAGGAGAGCATGTTACCGAAATCGTGATCTTTCCTAAAATGTCCTCTGGGATGGTGGCCCCCTTCTCTATAACCTTGGTGTAGAATTTGTCCAAAGACATGTCCATTAATTCCATGCAGATCCAGACATCACCCTGGCAACACATACAGGTGGATTAAAAAAAAAAGACAGAAATAGAAGAACAGCAGTCATAATAAAGTACGTAAGAGGGCTGACTCAGTTTATGAGGCTGTTGGTAAGGACCGCTTTTGCTGCACTGTGCCCATGAGGGACACATGCGTTTGGCTGAGAAGGCCGCGCTTGTTTGCTGAGCCACATACCTCTCTGAAGAGGGCTCCGTAAAAGGTAACCGTGTACAAACAGTCCACCGTTCTCATGCAGATGTCCAGGTCCATCAGCAGCCGCTTCTGCTCCTGCGAATTCACTGTGGCTCGAATTCGCTGGGGTGGGGAGTAAGCAAACATTGAACAAAACAAAAAGTGCCCTGTGGGAAACAACAACCAGCTTTCTTTCAAAAACACCACACAAAACACTGTCCTGCATCAATGTCGAGAGTGCCTGCCTTTCTGCAAATCAAAAATTGTGACCGAGGGCTACACCACATTCTGTGACGTTAAGGTGTTGATACAGCCTGTGAGTGCTTGACCACTGTGGAGTTGAAGTGGAGCGCTGGCTGCCTGCGTAGCGGGGCTAACTCACCTTTACAGCCATGATGAGGCCGGTGGGGACGTGCCTCATCTGGTCAACCACTCCGTAGGCTCCTCGGCCCAGCTCCGCTATCTGCTCCAGTTCATCGGCATTCACCACCACATTCTGACCGGGACAGACCGCCACGGAGGACACATGGCCCAAAAGGAGAAGACAAGAGTTTAGATTGAACACAAGCTGAACAAAGAGGAAGTATATCCGTAATGACACTGTGAAGGGGCAGAGGATTTTAACACAAATGTATGACCAGAAACAATATCCAGACAAGCACAGGTTGGGGTGGGGGGGTGAATGTGTATATTGTTACAAAAACCATCGTACCTTCTCACCAATGGTCACTTTGGCCTTGGAGTCAAGATCTCTGGGGGGCCTGGGGGGGGTTGAGCAGAACGGATGACACATAGATATTACCATTCACACTGAGGATTCAGTCAAACATCGCTTCCATAACAGCCATCACTGTGCTGGAGACCAACACTTAAACGACCATCTGAACCTAATAAACTGAGCTTTGATACTGTACAAGAGCCTCTTATTACTTACGTTGGTGCTGGAGCTGGTTGCTGGAAGACCTCATCATTGATCTTGAGATTAACCTTCTTTTTCACTGTGAAAAAGGAAGAAGGACAGGCAGTCAATATCTCTGATGGCAGAACAAACAAATCTGAGCAGTGAAATTCCAGGTGTGATGCGAGTGTTCCAAGGATGGTTACTGAAGCAAGCTGCACTGAAACATTCTCCTGCACAAAGCTAATGTGACTCAATAGGTAACCGGCGCCGAGGCAGACGGTAGTAACGACATCAAATAACAACATGGATTGAGGCAGAAGGGCTATGGCTGATGACATTTCAAACGCACAAGGTTGTTTGCAATGACAGCCATGATTGGATGATGAGTAAAAGGTCTATGCCTGTTGGTAGGTTACACAAAATTGCTAATACTGCAATGAATGTTCGATAAATCAAGATCACAGGCTACTAATGGAAAAAGACTGGAGTACGCAACCCATACACTGGGCATTTTCGCAAAAGGTTACAAAATACATCTGTATGACGTAGTGTTGTCACGATACCAAAATTATGACTTCGATACGATACCTGCCATAAAGATCACGATGCTTGATACTAAAACGATACTACGGTGAAATCCTAAGATATCTGGAGAAGAAAGGACTCATACCTCCTCCAAGTGTATCGAGTCATTTGTGTTGAATTTGGTGCACTTTTGTAGTGTGTAGGTCAATTCTGGGTTCTAAACTTCCTACATAATTATTATTTTTTAAGTAAAATAGTAGGCCTACTTTCTGTGATTAAGTCCTTTATTGTTTGTTACAGTTAATTTACATTGTGTTGTGTTTTGGCAATAAAGTAGCTTTAAATAGCCAAACTAGGCTAGATCAAGGTCAGTGTTAAAATTACTGCATGCAAATCACTGAATGCTATGCAGAGGGGCCTAATCTTTAGGCCATCTGATGTACAGTATAGGCTACCCTAGGCCTTCCCGTGTTCATGGGATTTCTTTGACAGTTGCAAAGGGGAAAATGTGAGGATAGTCTTCTTTGCGCCCAGTGTACAAGTACGACGTTCCAACCACTCAGGTCTTCGTCAGATAGGCCTACACCATTACCTGTTGCAATATGTCTGTGTGCATTCCTACATTAGCCTACGTCTATTTCTTTGATAACATGATTTGCTACCACGTAACAATAAGCCGCTATTATTATTATTAGGACTCAACATGCTGCAGTGGTATTAAATGCTGTGGGCTTTAATTAGCGCATTCCGGGTAGCCTATCCTACATCTGGGCAATAATTATTGAACAAATTGCAGTCTACATGCCATGACAAATATTACCAGTAGTAGGCTCCTGACCGAACATGAAATAGGCCTAGATCATTTACAAGTTATGGTAATGTTATTCTGGCGTGAACATTGCGCTTTCATCACGTTAGCACCCTATGATTACAGCTCGTTATGTCTCGTCAAAATTCATTGATGAAGTAAGGTTCGCTTTATCCCAGAGAACCATACTCGTTTCACTTAGGCTAGACTAAAACATAAGAGAAGAACTTGGCACTAGCCATGTAGTCGTGTTTTCTATAGCATATTCGTTAACCTGTCGTTCTTTGAACTCTTTAAAAATGTTGGGATGTCTGCGAGGTGTTTAGCCAAGTTCCATGCGTAGCCTACTGCTTTTAAATGACTGTGTACCTTGCCTTAATTCGCGATGTATCCGAAATAGTTGCAGATTTCACTGCACCTTTTGTTTTATCCACAAGGCCTAGAACAACTGTCGGCAAAGAACTATGTTAACGTTGGCTGCGCACTCACTCACTGCTGCCTGCTTGACACGCCCACTTGCCTAGATGCGTTTTTTGCGTGAAGGCACCGTGATTCCTTTTTAGTATTGATACACCGTGCAACACTAGTATGACGACTTGATTGTGTAGACAGAAACTAGTTTGATTTAATATACAATAAAACATCACACTCAAGTTTCTTCAAATTAATGGGTTTCAGTTGGATGGTGGTGTTGTTGTTGCATTCATTATAAGCTCTAGAGTTGTTCTCTTCTGGTTGAGAATGCATGAGGTGAATATACTTCTGCATTCCAAAAACATTGTAAAAAAAATAAATTAGGAGGAATAAGTTAAGTGACACGTCCATTATTATTATTATTATTATTATTATGAGTTTCTCCAAAATCAGCCAGTTAGTAGCTACTAGCTACCATTTGTCTTAAGATGCTTTGTGAAAACGGCCCTGATCAAAGTTCTCCAGCATACCTATTTTTACAACCAACCACTTGCACAAGCTTTTGTGACTCAGCAAAAAAAAAAAAAAAGGTGTTGCTCAACAGTCAACAAGTCCGGTGTACATCCAGGAACAGATACAAGTTCTACTGGGGTTTGTCAAGGTATTCCTAGGAACACAGAACACTGTGAAAACTGTTCCCGTTTGTGCATTTTCCTTCTGTGTACCCTACCAATCACTACAATCAGTTCAGCTCTTGTTTAAAGAGATGCTGCTCAGTGTTTCCCACACATGAAAAAAATGTAAAGCTCTGCTACAATATGCAAATTTATTTCCTGACGCCTTGGGACTTTTTTGTTGTCATCATTCCTCCCAAGCTCTGTCACTGCACGCAAGGTAGAATGCGGCTCGGGCTGCATCTTTACGTCTGAGCTTGACCCGAGTCTGATAGTGGTTGCCCAGCCCAACCCTCATCTGACAGGCATTCTGTTCATTATGACGGCCAGGTAGATTGTTTTTTACACACAAACCCCATGACGTAATGTCATCAACTGTTCTTCACACATAGTTACCTTGCAACTGCACCTATGGTTAACGAGATTGCTAACCAGTAATAAGCTTAGAATTCTAGCCTAACGAAGACATGAACAAAAGTAGGGATGCAGATATATCGGCCTTACATCTTTATTAGCTAATATTTGCCTCGTTGACTGGCATCAGCCTATTAGCAAATAATAAATGTATACCATTGGCAGTGGTTTATGTAATGCCACATCAATGTGGCAGTAGCTAAATGTTATGCTGAGAGACTCAAAAATAGTTCATGATTATCCTTTATAATGAATATTGTTTTTTTCTTGGCCAACACCGCGCTCTCCCGATTCTTCTCTTGTTTCTTTGTGGGTGCGTAATCCAGGGAACTCATAAAAAATAACAAATGGTCGCACTCCAAAAATCTTTTCTTGCTTTTAATCCATTTTAGCACAGGGGTTAATTGACAAACGTTTCGGCCTGATGGCCTTCGTCAGTGTGTTACCATGAATATTGAATATTGTTTCCCTAACACTAAAGGGTATAATTAACAACAAAAGCAAAGTAAACAAACAAAAAAAATCTGTGCATCCCTTTAAAAATATTAGACCTAACATTAAACTTTACACTTCAAAGCCTTACCATATTTTGCTTCGTGTCCTCAATCATTGAGCCTATGTGATGCACCATGTCAAGTAGACTGGACCTGCCTAATTAGTACTTCAAAAGCGACATGTTAACTGCCAAGTTAGACGTCTTTGGCTTATGACCAAATTTGACCGTAACTGTCAAACCCAACCCAAATGGTTAGATCCTGACGAGTTTGAATTGTGTATCCACCCTCTAATACACACATGGCATTTTCATAGACAGTTTGGACCTCACCTACTAATGAACCTGCTGTATAAGTGTCTCTTGTTTTGATTATCAGTAGCTTTCAATTGGGCATGGTAGTGAAAGACATAGTCTGATGCAAGACACTATCCACACCAACACAAGACTGGGAATCATGGAAATCGTGGGAATCATGGGAAAAGGAAACGAACAGCAGAATTCCAGACGTGGTATGTCAGTCTCCTGAATATGTGCATTGTTCTTTGTTGGGTTGGGAGGGGGTTGTTTTGTCTGCTTGCCTCAAAAACAGTCACATAAAAAAAGTCAACATTTGAGAGCGTGCATTTGTAATTAATTCTAGGGACTGGATCTCATAACTTACACTACATTCAAATGGTAGTACTAGGCAAAGAGGTAAGAGAAAACTTTCCCCCTCCAACTATTCAGTAACAAGGATTTTTTATGCAAAGACTGGAAAGCAATAACCATCCTTCTCAGAGACTTTGGGTTCATACAATCGTCTGCTGAGGGATACTTTGCATGCTGACTCAAAGCCACACACACACACGGACGCACGCCCAAAAGCCTTTGATAGCGTCTCACAAGTGTTAACACCCCTCGTAAGAGTTTCCTCCCAAAACACCCATCCAGGCTGTGAAACCCCCATGTGCTTACCTGCGCGCGCGCGCACACGCACACGCACACGCACACGCACACGCACACGCACACACACACACACACACTGAAGCAAGGAGGCAGGTGTGGTGCTCACAACATAGAGGGGTGTGGCCACTGGCACACCACACCAGCACACCAAAACAATTCTGCTCCCGGCCCTTAAACAAACACGAGAAGAACGCAGACATAATACCATGCATACAGGCTCCTGTTTGAAGGGCGCAGGGCAGATATGGGGGACCCTTCAACCTGGACGGGTGCAGTGGAGGATAGGGAACCCTCCCAACCCACTACACACAGTGTATACACACAAACACACATAGCTCCATTATGGCAAAAATCCTAATCAAAATTATTTTGGTGAATATTGAGATCACGATTAGATAACATGATCACTCAATTATTTGGAATCACCTTACATTTTCTAAATGTTACACAATAAAAAAAAAAATGAATGTAAATAAACAGGATATACTGGATATACTTGGAACTCAAGACAAAACCTGTTGCCAAATAATCACTGTTTCACTATCTAATCACTCATTTATGTTCTTTTCAAAACTGTTGGAAGTCATAATGGAAATTCAATTTTGATTAATTGCACAGCCCTAACAGAGGTCTCAGTGGCAAGTCTTCGCACTTGACTCGACCCTAGTAGGATAAGGTTTATTTTAATGTCAGAGGTGCTTTGTTGGGTGAAAGGAGGGTGTGTGTGTGTGTGTGTGTGTGGGGGGGGGGGGGGGTAGGCCTACATTTCACAGCCATTTGTCATTTTAACACAGAGCTCACCTGTTTAAGTCATGAGAACACTGAACATATATCAGCGAGAAGCACTAAAGAAGAGTTTAGCAACAGAAAATACAGGACTTTAAGTTAAGAAAAGAGGGCATACTAACACAATTGTTGGTCTATCGCTTTGGTCTTTCAATATACCTTGTCATCTATCAATTCACTGAGGAGTAAAGGGCTGCTCACATCAGGAACAATAACTATAACCATAACGATAAAAGCATCCACACTAACGATAAGCAAAGTTTCTTCTTGTGTTAATGAATGTGATGGCTAAAATTTTATGGATTCTGATTGGCTGTTAGCTTTTTATTGTTCTCAAAATCACTCTGAAAGTGATCCCCAACTATATCATTCTTCATGTTGTTATAGTGTCGTTATAGTTTGTGTGTGAACGTAGTCATTCATATTAACGAGAATGATATATTTTGTTTCATAGTTATCGTTCTTGGTGTGAACGGCCCTTAAAAGGAGAATTCCGGTGTGATATTGACCTAAAGTGTATTGAAACATGATACCGAGTGTGAACGTAGGTATCATAGCCCATCTCGGCTTGTCCCCTGCACTCCAAAATCTGGCGCTAGTTAGCCGATGCTACCAACAGCTTTTTCAATAGTGGTGGTTCGGCATCGGGCTAGCCATGCAACTAAATCACTATTTTACACCCATTTACGAGGCTCAATGTATCTCCACACTTCATTGGTAGACTTCCGAGGGCCCTGACATTTAAAACGAGACATTGAGAACTTTGAAAAAGCACTGGTAGTTTACTTACAAGACGATTTATACAGACAGTATATAAGTATATAAGTTTAGCGTTTGCAGCCATCTTGAATTTAGTCACGATAAGTCGAGCAACGAGTAAGAATGAACAGGTATGATAACGGATCAGATTCCAAAAATAATTCAGTGGAAATGCATGGATTCCAGTTGCTGCTACTGGAAGAAACTGGAATCCATGCATTTCCACTGAATTCTCCTTTAAGCCACACTAGTTGACTCAGAATCACATGACAGGCTATGCGTTCTACAGAGTTCACTGGAACCACAGCATTTCTGGTACAGCATGTGGCGAGTAAGCCAGCGACATGGATCATGATTGAATGAAATTCCCTTGAAAAACATTGCTCTGGCTCCAGGAAAAAACTACAGATCTAGGCCATTGTATTTCCGCAACACAAAGACAGATGCCTTTGACTACTATGGTGAAAACATGTAGGCTTAAACGTCAGACTGTATTGCTGCTACACCTCAAAGTCTCTGTACACACAGTACAAACAGGCAATATAATACAGCTTCTGCCTAACTATGGAGCACAAGCAACACAATGCAGAGCATGACAACAGATTTCAACAGGTGACATATCATGGCCAAGTAGTATCTGATGCAATACCACTTATGATAACTTTTTGTGCTTGCACCAAACCTTAACAATACTTATTTCAGCTTAACTATATGTTAAAAACCATTTCAAACATGGGTGAGTGACAGTGCTCCAGGAAATCTGAATAAAAGCACCATTATGATCACAAGAGCCAAGTCACTTTAAACATGTTCCACTGAAAACTTTGAGGCTTTGGAAGAACATACTTGATAGCACAAAAATCAGATTGAGAAAACTGCAGAGGCAATGCCGTGGTAAACTAGGGAAAGCTGCAAACTCATAACACCCGCATGCCCATACAGGTTGTTCATGTCCATACCGCTTTCTGTTAGCCTAGGAGGGCATTTGATCGGGCATTCCACAAGGCCTATTTACTATCTAAAAGCAGATATTAAGAGAAGTCAGTTAGAATATAAATAAAGTCATTGCCAAATTTGGTTTTAACTGCTTGCGTTAAACCTCAAGATAAAATTCGCGCATTTAATGCGACAAATCCTGAGTGCTTAAAACACTGCGAGGTAAACAAACAGCAATCAAATCATAAACATCCCACTTATACGTTTCGCCTGTTTAATGTTACATGGGAATCAAAACTAAACCTAGTGAGAACAAATGTTGAAAAGGTCAGCTCTGATATTTCATTTTGCATGACAGATATAGTTTGATATTCCAATAGCGGAAAGTATTGCAGGAATGCGAGGGAGTCGACGTCAGTGGGCTGCATTTTCCTTTTTTTCTCCGGGATGTTTCGGTTACGGCAAGTATTTGGGAAACGTAGGCTAACTTACCATAGCTGTCTACAAATAGTTTTGAAAGTAGCTGGACAGCCAATGTACTAAATTCGAACATAGAGCACTACAAAACAGATAAACTTGCTTTTGCATGTTTTCATAAACCCAATAAGTGATCACTTGCCTCTAACAACGTTTTTAGTGTGCTAAATACACGGCTAACTTGTTACACTGCTAATGATAGTTAGCTAACGGTATAAGTTTAGCTGGCAAGTCATCACGTTGTTTTAGGTGGATACCAGGCCATTTATGACAGTAATCTTAAACTTGCTCAAACCTGCAGACCACCAACACCTTACATGCATCTAATCTGATGTATTCAACAAATCATCAAGTAAAATGTGTTCAATTAGTTGGTAATAAATTTAAGCATGCAAGATTTCACAAGAGTCCGTATTCATCCTAGCTCAGCTAACTTGGCTATCTAGCTGATTTTCAAAGCTAGCTTGAAGTTAGCTTAATGACCAGTGCTAGCAGCAACTGACAGGTAACAGGTCCATGCTTAAGCTGTGGACGTTCCACACAAATTTGCAGGGTACGGAGAACAATCAGTGGTGTGTGATAACACAGACCAAGCCTACATATTTGTTGATGTTTTCATGAATCCGTTGTCGTTACACTGGACAACTCGAATGCCATGTTAGCTAGCTAGCAAGCAATCCAGCCAGCTTGGCTAGTAGGTTAGCTTACTAGACTTAAACTTCTGCTTGCAAAAAGCAATTAAAGTGCTCTGCAAGCACAGATGAACGCAAGGGAAACGAATCTGCACTGTGTAAACATGCATTTAAATGTATCTTCCCTACAGTGATGCACATGTCAATGAAATAAATCCTAATGCATGATTATTCCAACTTTGTTAAAAGGCATGAAACTCTTACCTCGCTTCGGCAGAGACATTTCCCCTTTACTGTGGTGGAGGGGGAGGGGAATACAAAAGACTTCGCGTTCTCACTCCATCTCCCCCTTTCGGACGAGAATGTGGTCCAACTGAGCTACAAGTTCTTTTATGTAGTCTTGATGCTCAAATCCCGTCCCTCCAGCTGACAACTTCGGGAAATAAACGGAAGTGAGGGTTTAACAAATTTCACTGGTAGTTTTTGGGAAGTTGTAAGCTCCTTTGACGCTCTTAAAGCTAGCGTGCCCATGAAAAGATCGGAGGGCTGTTACGTAGCCTACGTTTTCCTATCAAACTTAAAACATCACTCATCAGAATTCCAAACATGGCACAAATGACGTAGGGTAGTCCCCGTGTTGTTTCGAAAGGCTACTGTAGCCTATTTTTATCCTAAGGGCAATTCCATGCAAAGGTCATCCTTTTGATCGAGAATTACACTCTTTTTACATCATAAATATGGTGTGCAACCATACAGAAACAAAATTTTTCACATGGTAATATTATACATATTTAAAAAGTGTATAAATGGACCCAAGGTTCAAACAAATTGTGTCATTTGACAAATTCCAGATTGACAAGAGAATGGTAGAGTAATGTCTATGCTCAGCTTGCCTTTAAGAGCACAACTCCTTACATTTGAAAAGGCTTTTGTTTTTAAGTCATCAAGTTCCATGGCCATGTCACATCCATAACGTTTTATAGGAAAAGTTTATGCTACACATTGGCTACAGTGTTGATGCGACAATGTCCATAGTGTCTGTGCAAAACTGATTTATATCAATGTAAAGCGTGATGACCAAATTGTGCCCCTTTCTTACTTTTAAAACCTTTAATGGTGCGTTATGGATGTGACGTTATGGATGTTACATAATGTGAATTTACAAGACTGGAGACTTTGTTATACCTCAAAGCCGATGAAACGTCTGTTCTAGTGGCATGTCAGTTTCAACGCATTTCACCTTATAGTCAGGGGGCCTATGTGGTTTCTGTGGGATTGAAATGTTAATTTTTGGAGAGTGGTTGGACTGTCTTTAGAGGTCATTGAACATATACCTCAAAGCCGATGAAACGTCTATTCTAGTGGCATGTCAGTTTCAACGCATTTCACCTTATAGTCAGGGGGCCTATGTGGTTTCTGTGGGATTGAAATGTTAATTTTTGGAGAGTGGTTGGACTGTCTTTAGAGGTCATTGAACATGGAGAAAAATGATGTCTCCATTTTTTTTACCTGTTTTAACCCTATTTTTGTGAATTTGTATATTTCACTATAATTAACACCATACATTTTGCCTAAATCACTGGCTATGTTGAATAAGGTTCACAAAACAGTTATTTTCTTATTTTTAACAGTATGATTGTATGTCAGTATTATGATTGTATGTCAAACAATTAGAGATAAGATCAATAACCAATCAGTTTCACCAAATACACATACTCCATTGCTGAAAGATAGCAAAATCACAGAATCACAGATGAGACCTCAAACAACATTTAATTCATTTACATATACACAACATATTAGATATCACCTCCACAATTTCCTCATCAAAATCTACAACTAGTCTACTAGACCCTATTCCTACTCACCTTCTTAAGACTGCTCTCCCCTTCCTAGATAATGTTTTGCTTTAGATTATAAATAATTCAATGCTATCAGGGCATGTACCACAGTCGTTTAAGACATCTGTTATTAAGCCCTCCCTCAAAAAACCTAGCCTTGTATCGATACTGGTCTTCCTGGACCTCAGCGCTACCTTTGACACCATAGACAATGACATACTACTTAGGCTTGAAAATTTGATAGGCATCAAAGACTCAGCACTCGCTTGGTTTAGATCAGTGTTTTTCAACCACTGTGCCGGGGCACACTAGTGTGGCGTGAGAGATCATCAGGTGTGCCGCAGAAAATTACCCAAATGTCACTCACTGGTCCAGAAAAGCAACTGTTGCATCAAAGAATTTTTAACCACATACTCTCATTGATTGTATGATTGCACTATTTGTGGTATGCAGGCATTGTACAACGGGGGCCCCATATCCAGTACAGAATCATCACATATCCAGATCAAAACAACAATTAAATTAGATATAGTCACCTACAAATGAAACAGAGGGCGCTTGTTATATTGAGCAGGTCTTGCATAGAAGCCATAATAAGGCCATATCTGTGTATTATTTGAAATTTTAGGCTATGGTATGTTTATTTTTTCTTCACACAGGATTAGTGTGTTAGTGTGCCGTGGGACATTTTAAGTGTCAAAAGTGTGCCGTGGCACAAAAAAGGTCGAAAAACACTGGTTTAGATCATACCTTCCTAACCGTCAACAATTTGTACAGGTCCATAATAAACCATCTACCCAGATTATGGTAAAATGTGGAGTGTCTCAAGGCTCAGTACTGAGGCCCCTGTTGTTTAGCAGCTGATACATAACTATACCTCTCCATAAAACCTGATGAATTAACACCGTTAGCCAAATTTGACACATGTATAAGAGATATAAAGACATGGATGTCGAATAATTTCCTGCTTTTGAACTCAGATAAAACAGAAGACATGGTTTTAGGTTCTAAAAAGATGAGGGATATCCTATCCACATCACAGGCTACATATAGTGATCTTCCACTGACCTCATCCACAAGTGTTAATAACCTAGGAGTTATAATTGACCAGGACCTAGCACTAAGTAATCACATAAAACAGATCACCAAAACTTAATTTTACCATTTAAGGAACATTTCAAAGATAAGGAAGTCCTTATCCTTACCAGATGCCGAGAAATTAATGTTTTGTCATCTCAAAGATAGACTATTGCAATGCTATTGCAATGCTATTATGCTGGCTGTAATAATACCTGTCTAAAGAGCTTACAGCTTATACAAAATGCAGCTGCTCACACACACCAAAAATATGAACATATTTCCCCCATCCTAGCATCTTTACACTGGCTACCTCTTAAAAGTCATTGACTTCAAAATATTACTTATAGTTCTTGGTTGGTTGCCTGCATTGAAAGAGGACACCTCATGAAGACGCTCTTTTGTCTGCTTCTGACAGAAGAAGCACTTATCTATGCTGGCAGCAGCTGCTGCTGAACAAGTGTCCCTCTAGATGGACTTGATGCAGTTGAAGGTGTTGCTGCAGGTTCAGAAGATGGTCTACCGCGTCTTTTCTGAAGACACTGAGTCCTGCCTGCTTCACATGATTTCTAGTAGCGAATCTTAGCATGCTGCAGATGCTCACTGTTACAGGTGGATTTGTAGCAGTTCCTGTGCCAAACTGCTTTGTTCTGTTGTAAAATAACTGCACTGTAACAATGTAATCGTTGGCTGATCTGTGATACCCATCCATACTCTCTCATGGACAAAAACAAGAAATTTGGCATATGTCTCTAGTGATGGGTCATTCACCAGTCCACACATATCTGCCACTGGATACATAGCCCAAAATCTGTTTCTTTTAGAATATGTGTGCCATCACCTGACTAACATAAAGACACACCTCAGAAACTAGACTGTGCCACCATGAATTATGAAAATGTGCTTGCTTAAATGTAGAAGGCTAGAAGGTCACTAATATCACCAACCATGAAGAACAGAGCACTATGTGCTTCAAGTTATTCGATATTCTAAATTCTATCACTGCCAGCTATCAACAGCCAACTGTCACTGGTAGTCAGGGATGGATTACTGCACGGGCCTACCGGGCCCAAACCCAGAGGCCCAAGGAGTCAGAGGGCCCAAGCCATTGCATGGAATCATTGCCTCAATATCAACACATCATATCAACACATAGGCTATGAATCTGATTGAAATAAAGTATTGGCCATCCCCAAAATGCACCAGAATACAGGAAATCACATCAAATAAATAAAAAAAATGTCCCCCGCAACAATTAGTGGGGGGCCCTTAATACATCTGGGCCCAGGGGCCTGAAAGTTCATAATCCGTCCATGCTGGTAGTGTCTCTCTTTCTCTTTCTCTCTCTTACACACACACACACACCTGTCTGTTTGTCTAGCTGATCCTTTACCCTTTCTTTTCTTCACACTTACATAGGCTTCGGAAGGCCTTACAGACTTCAGCTGGTACTATGTAAAAGTCTATTAAACTTGATTTAACAGAGATCTCTACACTTTGTGCTCTGAAAAAATGTTTCATAATGTTGTATTGTTTATGTGGTCCACTTTTGCACACTACCTTGTAGAATATCTTTGCTTTTTGGCACCAAACCCTATGCTATAATACCAGCAATGTGAGATTTATGGACAAAACACCAAATTTGACCTTTTCCGAATTTGACCTTTGATTTGGGTCCTTCAAAACCTTCAAAAAAAATGGAGACATGTTTTTTTTTTACTCTTAAGAACCCCTAGAACAAAGATATAATACTCTCCAAAAATTAACATGCGAATCCCACAAGCCCCCAAATTAGACACATAGGCCCCCCTACTATTAGTGTTTAGGCCTACAATTGACATTTCAAAGATTATTAGGTTGATCAAAACCACAAGGAGGCCTTGCCTTACTATTAGCAAAACAAACATAATATTAAAATACCTCCAGTGATTAGCCTAGCCATAGCCTATTTTCAAGTGGCCTAATAATGAAAATCTGAGCGATTATCTTCCTGTAACTGTCATACTGTTGTTGTACAGTAACTGGATTATCGTGTTAGCTGGTGAAAATGGCTGACTTTGCATCTGGAGTTAACATAGCAACCTCCTTGTGTTGCAGATCTGTTCAGCCTGCCGCTCACGTCTGCTTAACACAGTTTAATTTTAAATGTGACGCGATATGCCAGCATTTGAAGTGTCAGGTCCTCTGTAGCTAATACCCACAGAGTAACATTAATAACGGCAGCAATAAACTTGATGTACCGCATAGCGGTACAAATTATGATCGCCTCTCAGTCCTGCATATTCTCTTCGCAAAAATAAATCACGCTTGTCAATTTGTCTCCATCTCCTACTCCTGCAACTCATGTGCATGGAAATGAGTGTGTGCATATGTGAGTTTGCTTTTGTTTATAAGAGTGTGTGTGTGTGTGTGTGTGTGTGTGTGTCTGTGTGTCTGTGTGTGTGCATGTGCGTATGCGTGCCTGTGTTTGTGTGTTTATGTGTGTGTGTGTGTGCGTGTGTGTGTTTCCATGCGCACATGCGTATGCGTGCCTGTGTGTGTGTGTTTATGTGTCTGCATTCATGTGGGTGGGTGTTTGTACATGTGTGCAAATCACAAATGAGTGGGTATGGGTTAGGTTGATGTGGGCTCTTGAGACTAACATACCATAAATATTTTGTCATCTTGGGTGCAACGGTTCAGGTAGGGCTAGTTATTTAGGGGAGTGGCCACCAAGTTTCATGTTCCCTGGTGTTTCAGTAACCCGGGAATCACTGACCAAAATTGATGACGGTAAAAAAAAAAATATATATATTTTTTATATTTTAAATGACTTGTTGTCCTGATTCTTCCTGTGGATCTTAGTGGGCACTGAGGAAGAAATAATTTCATCGCTAGTTTTTCATGATTACTATTTCAATTGTTTTATATCAAAATTCACTACTTAATTATGTGTTTTATGTAGTTTGACGAGGACTGGTTCAGACACGTCACATCCATAACGTGAAACAGTCACATCCATAACGCCAGTTTTTATAATGCATTACGAAAATGACACAGTTTTAAAAAACACACTTTTTGTGTTCATTCAAGTCTCCTACATGCTACATATATCATAGTTTCGGCAGGTTCCTTCAAAATTCACAGAGTTTGTAGAAAACCTGTAATCTCTCACAAAAGTGTGTCCATTTCATGTCACATCCATAACGCTGATAAAATGCCTTGTATTCTTAAGATGAAATTGATTATATGAAATTTGAGGATTTCTCAGTATTCAGAGGACAGAGGTTACATTAAAAGTTATGCAAATTAATTCACTGATACTAATTTTGCCCCCACTCTAAGGCATTTTGTTTACCAATATGAGTCCAATTGTCACATCCATAACGCTGGAACTGCCCCTAAATGAACTCGATTGTGTGCCCACCTGCGATATTGTCATGCCATAAACAGCACATGCATGACAACGATTCCACTATTACCAATGCGAAAAGAAACCTAAAGCAGAATTTGAACGTTGTTCTTTATCAATTTAGGCTACAACATGCCATTTGGTGTGATCAAGTAACCCTGAGGTAAATATAAACTTTGCACCACTTTCAAGTTTTTATCTTTATTTGAGGTGAGCAAAAGGAAAGTAAACATCTATTGAACAGCCTAAGAATCTTAACACTGACCAATATATTGCAACCAAGACATTAGGCTACCTCTTCTAGTTTATGGCAAACAGGTTTAATGCATTCAGTGAATATTTAAACCACATCAAAACTGTCATATTCGTAAACTTATTTCAAATGTGAACATGTTTGCATGGTCCTGAATAACTGAGATGTTCAATGTAATAATGCACATTTTTGTATCATGCAGGAGACCAAATGGAAATCAGGTGTTTATAAAATGCATGACATATTTATGATCTGTGAGGATCTAGTAGCACCAACAAGTTGACAGTTCAGACATTAAAACACTTTGCCTTAGACTAAATAAACTGCTGTTTCAACAAAAATGCACCAAAGCAGCTGTTTCAAATGAAAATGCATTCAAAAATGATACCATAGGTTTAAGCAATGCAGTACATTGCCTGCATAAGCAACAAGTCAGGACTGAGTTTATGTAACCTTAAAGTTAATGATACATGACAGCACAGTATAGGCAGTGTTTAATATGAGGAAACACAGGTGAAAATCAAGAATCTGTGTGAAATCTCATAAACTACGAATGTTTAATGGTGAATAGAGGTGTACTACTTATTTCCAGGCAGGTGTGTGAGTGCAGGGATGGAAGTTATGTCAGACTAGAACAGAAGGTTATGAAGGGGATGAGCTTTACTTCTTGGAAACAATAAGACTATGGTAGAGGGGCTTGACTATGACATGTAAAAACAGGGAGTTGTCAATGAGGTACTCAGAGCCACGGCGCTGCAAGTCAGCCTCCACCAAGAAATCCCCAGATTCCTCGGTGCTCTGGTGGAAGTTGTAGACGTGACGGACCACCATCTTGCCTTGCTGCCTAGCCGACACAATCACTGTCTTCTGGAAGCTCACGCCTGCAAAGTCCGGGCTGGATGTGGCCGGGGTGACGATGATGCGTGGCCGGCCATGCTCGGTGCGCGTGGACTGCAGGGCGCCATGCTCACCGTAGCCTGAGCGCACGCTCAGTGGCAGCCAGCGTGGCGAGAACAGGGCGTTCCAGGTCACCCGCTTGCTGGAGTCGTGGCCGCTGGGGCCCAGCTGCGTCTGGAAACTGAAGCTTCGGTCATCGCGCGTTGGGTTGTTGATTACCCAGGGCGCCCCCCACGATGAGGAAAGGTAGTTGCGCGGTGTGAAGATGCTGCAGTTGACGTCAAAGTACTTGGCGAGCTGAATGGGAGAGGCCGAGTGGAACTGGAAGGCTAGGAAGAGCAGATCGCGGATGGATTCGTAGTACTTGATCATGAGCGGTGACTGCTTCTGCAGGCGGAACAAGTGCTGGGGCGGGATCATGCCGTAGCGGATGGCTCGCAGTGCGTTCTCCACCATGGTGCTTTCTGGCTGGTTCTGCTCGATCCAGTTCTCCAGAGCCTCGTAGAGGTCCAGCTCGCTGTACAGGATGAGGTCCGAGCGCTGCAGGAGCGACATCAGCAGCTCGTCACTGATGGAGGACCACTCGGCGCTCTGCAGCACGGACGACAGGTTCCAGGACAGGTACTGCAGGCAGCTGTCTCGCAGCGAGACGTCGCCGATCTGCATGGCATACTGGTACCAGCCCACCACGTGACCCGCTGGCGAGTCACTGGAAAGGTGCTGAGTCATGTAGCGGGTCAGTCCTTGCTGCAGGCTCCACACGTGGTACTTGCTGGCGAGCTTGTGCAGGGGAATGGCCTGGTCCAGACGCACAGCGATGTCACCGCAGTAGAGGTACCTGCAGGGAATGTGAGGAGGTTAATGAGTTAAAATACACTAACCAGTGACTATATTGACTTATCGCCATGGCCACAATCCAGTCAAAAGTGGTGTTGGTCTAAAATTTGTGAGCTGGTGTATTGGTGTAGTCTTTCCGGTGCCAAGAGTAAGCACTTGCTGGAAATAGTTGGCGAAAGCTTTTCAACCACTCACATGTGGGGAAAGTTGTTATTACATTCATGGAGTTTTATGCCCACCACGACCACAAAACTACATAATAAAATGCCAGGGTGGCTAGTGAGAAAGATGATAATGTGTTGTGATTATCTCCCTTTCAAGTGACCTTGAACCATCTATATCAATTTGAGATTGTTCTAAAAGACAATTAGTAATACAATTATACTTTATGAATGCCCTAAACAATGCCTAATGGTTTTGTAGTAGTAAATAGTATCTTTACTTTTTTTCTGGTGCGTGAGATTGGGTCAGGTCATCCAATCCATGTTAGTACCAGAATGCAACAATAGGGGGAGCCATCTGACAAGATTATACACTGCAAGAGTGTCAAGTGAGGTCCATCGGTGAGGCTCACATCAGTCAGAGATTTTCTCCTAATAATCTGCCCACAAAACTGTGGGTACAAAGAGGGTTGGTCAGTCTTTCTGGACAATTACCTTCAGCAGTGATATACTTTGTTCGCATGGGACCTATCAGAAACTTTGTGACTTATGTTAAATGTCTTAATATACCTAAGAGGAAAGCTCATTCCTATATGTTTGGCATGGCAGACTTGATGTGAAACTGTGAAACTGAACAGTGAAACTGACTTCAACACAATCCAACTCTGAATCCATTCCAATCCAATCCAATCCCCAGGAGAGACAAATGTCTTAAAGTTATGGCTTAATCTCACCCAAAAAAGCCTGTCTTTACCTGATAAATTTGTCAAAGACGGCAGCACAGTCCTGGGGCTCCCTGAGGACGAGGAAGCTGTTGTTGTTGTTCTGGAGCATCTCGTCGAACACGTCGCTCTGCAGTGTGAGCACCAGACTGTGGGCCTGGATCACTTTCATCTCATCCGTGCTGATGGTCCGCACGCGTAAGGTCACGTCACTGCCGTTCCCTTGGACCAGCAGGGACTCCATGCGCTGCAGCAGAGCCATGGAGTGGTTCAGGGTGGTAAAACCATTCTCAAGGTTCATCTCCTGCCTTATAGCAGCTGCGGAGAAGAAAAAATATATTTACATATTTAATACATTTATATATATTGTAGTTTTCACCCTTCCCATATCAGTCAATATAAATTAGGAGTGCTGATTACAAAATATCAAAGCATACATTAAAAATAGACTAGTAAAATATTTAGTATATGACCATTAAAATGTAGATGAGGACGTCATTTGTCTGCTCCCTGGTTTGTATAAAAATGGACTATTGCACATCTGGTTTTAGTACGTAGTGCGGTACACTGTTAGTAATGTTGTATTTACACCAGTGTAGTATAATGAAGTATTTACACCAGTGTAGTATAATGAAGTCTTGGCATTGTCATAAACCTATCCATGCTGCCAGTGGTAACCTGAACTATAACTGTGAAATCTACAGATTTAAACATCATTCCAGCTAAGAACGACAGTGTCTACACTACATTGTGTGGACAACAACATGAAGAATGGTATCATAGTGGTCACTTTTAGAACAATTTTGGGAACAATAGAACGATAGACAATCAAAATGCATTGAATTCTATAAGCATCACATTAATGAAGAATACTCCTCTCATATTGTTTCATTTCTAATTATCGTTAACAGTCTGAACTCCCTGACTACCAACATTCAGCAGCTGTACTTCATGTAACATACAACTGACAGTAGTAGCCATAGGGTATGTGTGACCTGAGGTCAGTGTGGCATGGACAGTTCACTAATGATGATCAGTAGCTTAGAGAGTCACTAGATCCACTGTGGTTCAGCATGAGCCAGCACTTTTCATGCAACTAATCCACTTGAGCCAAATGCGTCTCAGATGTGCTAGGCACCTTCTGAACTTGAATGAATGATACAGACAGTTCACTTTAAACATGTAGTTGTACATGTGATACTTTTCAGGTTCTAGTTTTTATTCCTCGCCTTAGTCTAAGCTGCTTCTTTTCTGCTTCCTGTCTCCTCATTCCTTGAAGCTATTCCCCCTTTTGAGATTGGTTGTGCATGGTTTCCTAAAAGCCATGTCTCTTTCACCAAGTGATTCCTCTTGGGGTTTTAGACCTCAGTCTCAGTCTCAATTGTTGACACCGCAAAAAAAATGAATGAAACTAAACTGAAATTAGGCTACTATATTATGTCCTGTGTCAAACTCCTTTATGAAACAGACGGGGCAGCCTTGGAGTGTCTGACTGCATGTTTCTGAGACGCTTCAGAGGAACACAGGTGGTGGGAGGAGGAGAGGTGAGGAGGCGAGTAGGGGGCCGTGTGTGCAGCTGCGGAGCTGCGCTCACACTCCCGTGCTGGAATCACACATGAAAGGCATGGCGCGGCACTGGGCACGCGTGCAGTCTCCCAGCCCAATTAAACATCATCAGATCTCTCATCCTCAAAGGTCACCAGCTGCTCTGCTCCAATGGCTTTGAATGAGATTCAGAATCAAGTCTTTTTTCTCTCTCTCTTCGGTCTGGCTCGTCTGGCAGTATCCTTGATGCTCAGTAGATCTGGTAGCTGTAACAGTTTGAAACAACTGAGCACTTAGCTATCTGTTTTTAGTTAATACTAGTTTTAGGAAATACTAGGAATTACTCTCAGAATCGTTCTCAAATGAGCTTGTGTGTGTATGTGTCAATCTGCATATTATAGCCTCCAGAGCAAAATTACAAACAGTTCCACTGTAGAAAAGGTTTTATGAAAAAAAATAAATCTGGCAAATTTCTTCAGAATGTGTTTTCATATAAGTAATATCCAAATTCATTCATTGCCACATTTATCCTGCAGTAGTGTGACAGCTGTAGAAATAAGACAATTGTTTACGGTGTTTACAGTGACCTCAGAACATACAGATCTGGAAAATATTAAGAGACCACTGCACATTTTTCTGATGTCATCCTACGGTAGCTGAGTGACATTCGAATGAGTTGACGGTCATATTCAAAATTAAGAGACCACTGCATCCACCTTCAAACTCATAGAATATTTGCATAGACACCTGAATATGTGTTTTTTTCGCTAAAAGTATTCTGAGCTATCCAATGGCTATATACCGGTACATTAAAATGCATCACAACTGCTGAAGTCTGTCTGTCGATCTGTGCTCAATTTTTTTTTTTTTATTAAAAGCACCAAAGCGCCCAGGGCTGTCCTTGTACACATGCAGGGACTAAGAGGATGTTTGGGGAGTGCAACAGCAGTGTTGTCATGCTGATAAAGCAGCCGCCTTTTGTTCGCGTGTCCCAGTGTCTCCCCCAGGGCTGAATTGAGAAAAGCTACACTGAACACAGACATTGCCTGGACTGCACTCACTCAGATAGAGCCTATCACGGCAAAGAACTGGGCTTTTTGATGGAGCAGGATAGAGAGAGAGAAAGAAGGAGAACGAAAGAGAGAGAGAGAGAGAGAGAGAGAGAGAGAGAGAGAGAGTCTGCAGGCACTCCACAAGCACCGAAGCAGGAGTAATTCACCTCATTCACCAGGGAAGGAGATTAGGCAATGGCAGGGAAGACAGAGCATTTATGAAGCACAAGCAGTTTTTTAAACCAATAACAATAAATATAACAGCAAGTGTAACATAAGTTGTACATTTTGTTGTTGATATGCAGTCTGGAGAGAGAGAGAGGCAGTACAGTGTGTGTTTGTGTGTGTGTGAGACCTTACCTCCCCCAACGGCCACGGTGTGGACGCCTAGCCCCACCAACAGAATCACTAGATAGAACTGAGTAGACATTCTCCCTCCCTTAAACGAGTAGGCCATGCCTGGTCCGGTCCTTCTCTCTTGTTCTTATCGCTCTTCTCCCTCTGGTCTGTATTCCCCTGCCTTGTCCTCCCTCTCTCTTTCCGTCCACTTGTCCTTCTTTTACCCTTCTGTTTCTCGCTGTGCTTAGGATGTCGGGATGCCGGGTCGCCCTGTGTGGTGCTTTGGCTCCCAGTCCTGCGCTCTTTATGTAGGACGCCGGCCCTTCCTCGCGCATCTCACAGCTTTGCGGTCCACATTGATTGGTGGAATCTGCCTAGGCCGTTGCCATGACTACAGCTTTGATTTTGAGTTTCTCCCTTTTCAGTGTTGCATGACATCGATCTGCGTGGTACTTTGCCAGTTGGGGGTCCATAGTTTTTTTTTTTTTTTTTAAAGATTATTTTTGGGGGATTAGTGGGAGGGTGGATGAGTGGGGTAGGATCTCTTACAAGGGAATGTTATTGCTGAAATAAACGTACATCAATATTCACATGCACTGCATCACAACATAACAGTCACCACAGAGGATATGAAAACAGTGTTATGCATGCATGTCCACCACATGTGTTCTGAAGCTAAATAGAGTTTAAAAAGTAAATCAGGTGTATAGGCTACATAATTGCATAATTAGCAGTCTGCTAAATATGTAATTATTTGAGCTACTTTACTGTTATTGTCAATTTGCAACATTACACTTTAATGCCATGCAGGGATTAACAATATGAAATCTGAATAAGAAATAGGGGACTTTACTGGTAGGCCTATTGAAATGTCTTACCTATTTCCATGGTCTAAATTTTTGACACACAAGAGGCACAACACACAAGAGGCCTGGGCAGTGTTTCAGTGACTGGAGTTGTAAAATCTTTGATGGCAAAATCTCCTACAGGCTTTGATAGTCTGCAGACATTCCGAGGTGAGCACATTAATTGCCAGAAATGTAGGTGTTGCTGCTACACCTATTGTCTTTGCTTTTGAAACACTGATGGAAGTTTCATTCACTCCACACACGGACAAAGCTCAACCGAAGCACATCTTCTGAAGCAGACGCTTGCTGAGAGCCTGTGCGTGCACGGTGTGGTGTGGGGAGAGTTGTGCCCCGGTGCGTGCTGTGACCCCAAACCCCGTGTGCATTAAGTTCGCTGGCAGCTGCAGGCGGGGAACAACGCTAATGACCAATGCCAGAAAAGTGCAGGCAGTCAATACTACGCTCTACCCACTTCTGCAGGCTCTGCACTCGCACCCAAACTGAACCAAAAGTACCAAGCTTGTCCAGTCCCGTGGCATGAAATAGCCTATACGATGCTCTGGTGTCCTTTCAAAACTTTGTTATAACATATTCGTCCACTTTCAAAGTATATGCAATTTTCATGGCAGTTATACAACTTTCATGGGGTAAGTTCATGACATAGTTCATAACAGTTCATGATGACATGTTAAGTTGTTGGTATAGCTACTCTAAGGCATAAAGTTACAACAATAACTTGAGCCCTCAGTCCACAGAATAAATGTGATAATGCAAAATATTGCCCTGTATTTTAGGATATTCTAAAATAAATGCATCTACAGAAAGATATTTGGTAATATGCAATGGTACAAGTCTGTGGTTTCTTTTTGGTTACAGTTAAATACATATCTGGAATGCTAAAACTCTAAATCCTTCTAACCTGCCTGCATATGTCATAAGTACTGCACTTACACAGGTATGGTATGGTATTACATGGTATTGCAAACAAAAAAACAGTACTTGGCAATAAGACACTATTCCATTTTTCTTCAATAAATTCATTATTAAGCTGGCATTTGGAAGAGCGGCATACAATACATACAGTAACTGTCAATTATAGCCTATACTTCTACCTCTGCATCTTGCTGTGTACTTTTGGCATTGTTGCATTATTGTTGCATTGCAGTTCTTTGTTCTCACTCTCATACACCATAAACAAGCTCAGAGGATGGCCAGAGACCAGTGTCATAAGAAAAATGGAGATGCACACATACTCTCTCTCTCTCTCTCTCTCTCTCTCTCACACACACACACACACACACACACACACACACACACACACAAAACTTCAGGTAATGAGTGCTCAATGTTGAACCTGTTCATTTTCTCACCACCCTCATTTACAATCTATAATATCACATTCATACAACATTTCATGAGAAGCATTTAAGCAAATCTCAAACATATCAAACATGTTTGTTCAAGCATTACTCTGGTGGAATTAAAATTGTCCTGTCATCCTGTCGTTGTTGGAGTTCACCAAGGTCAGCCTCACTTGTGCACTGGGTCGCTCATGGCCATGAATGTGCTGACTGATCAGAGTATACTCTCTGACAAGGTGCCAAATTCTTAAAAGCCCCCCTGGGGTAGATTGGCACTGAATGATCAATGCCTTTAACGTTAATCTAACTGTTAACATGGCTGTTTAGGTGAGAGGCGGTGAAAGCCAAATACAACCCCCCCCCCCCTCACAAACAGAAAAGGTGTCAGTAATGGCCTTGCAATGTTACATGAACCGTGTGGGATCAACGGGTTCATGGAATGTTTTACTCTCTTAGCATCACGCAGGAATGCTTTGTACTCAAGTTGAGTATGGCCATCAGGAGAGTTTATGACACGAGTAAGCCTATATCAATAATGCAAACATTGTGTCAGTCATGCATTCCATTGACATCGCACTGTTCGTTGGTTAATATGTTGCAAAATAATGCAACATTACAATGCAGTGCAAAAGAGGTGATAATGATAATGAGTGGTGATAATGAACAACAGTTAAGAATCCGATAATCGTAGTTATATGGAAGAATATTACCTAGCGTTCATGGGCTTCGAAAAACCTTTTTCCAAGTGAAAACATCATCATTCCGCGTCATTCACGTCACGTAATGTGTGAGTCAGAGGTTGGAAACTGGGGCTAGATTCAGCGTATTTCCCTAAAAAAAAAAAAGAAAAGGAAACTGGGGCTAGATTTTGCTACCCCACCTCAGGGTACCCTCAAGTACTCCGAGGTAAAGTGGGCGTGCCTGCCCAAAATGCAGCAAGAAAGCAGGGTAATTTACACTTTCCAACTTGGGTGGCGGATTTACGAGACAACCCGAAAGCACCATTATTTAAGACCAGATTTACTTTAATACTGGGATGAGCTGGCATGCATGTTTTTGACTTTTGCTGTATTTTTAGTATTAGTAGTAGCAGGTTTGACAATACCCCCTTTAGGAAGCACCATTAAGGCTTAACTTCCTTTCACCTTCATTACTGTATTTGGGTGAAGGGGGAAGTATAATTCAGATGTTTGCGTTTTGTTAGGGCAGTATTGTATGTTTATGAAGCACATTTGAAAAAATGTATTGACTGTTACCACATACAGTGGGTTCCATTTAGAAGTGGCCACTTCATTTCCGTGATTCATGCAGCTGCGTGAAATGTATTACAACTTATCGCCACAAGGTGGCAGTTTAAGTCCGCTGTAGCATTTGTAAACAGGGCAGCGGATTGCATTCAAAGGCGTTGCAGTGGCAGTGAGATACTGTAAGCAGAACGAAACTTAAGATCACCTCGTTGAAGTCATACAGTAGACTAGGCTAAATCAGAGCCTACTTTTGTTTTATCAAGCTGGGGCCAGAGATGATGGCATTTGGCGAACAGTTTAGGTCTACTCAAAATGAGTAAAACCAAATTTGGCGAAATCTCGCCAAAGCTACCATGCGAGCGAGCCACCAATTATTGCTTGACGAGCCGCATGTGGCTTGCGAGCCGCGCAATGAACACTGCCGTAGACCTACGTTTGCTCCGGAAAACATTAATTGCGCTCTGGATTGTCATGACGGAGAAGTTAGTATGTTAAGCTTAGGTTTACATTTCGATAGCTAGGTTAGTATATACCAAGGTCCACATTGCATACACGCCAGCTGGGAGGAGAAAAAAGGACATCATTTCGCCTGGAAAACAATTATGTGGATGGTCATTGTACGCTTGAGATGCGAGAGCAGGCTAAGTTAACAGATCAATGGACTAAAGAGAGAAGTTTCAGTCATCATGACAGCATCACAGATTCTCTTTAGAGTTTAGATGGAGTTTACGTGCACAACGCAAGCACAACACACCACCAACACAACCCACCCACGTTGGTACACTCCTGGCTCTGTGATTGGTTAGTGAACTTAGATTCCTGATTGACTAGCCAAACCTGAGCATCGCCATTGGCTATTCAACAGGAAGCGCCAGAATCGTCTCAAAAGTACTTGTGTACTTGAAGAAAATACTTGTGCGAGCAGCAGAGATTCGTAATGGCAGAATAGCTTCGTAATTGAAAGACAGCAACTGTGGAAGGTTTAGTACCTGTGGAATATATTTGTAAGTGAAGGAAATATGAGTAATAGCCTACTTAAAATCGTTCGTGTTATTTTTTTGTTAAATCACGAATAATGTTTACCGTTACAAATCCTGATACACACACACACTTCTCATCCCTAAGGTGGTGCAAAAGTCTGTGCACTTGCAGAAAAGATTTGTAACTGTAGGACAACTTTTTGTGCGTAGAATATTGATTTGTAATTGTAGAATATTTTTGTAATGGTAAAATATTTTTAACTGTAGGATGATTTGTAGCTGTAAAGCCGATCCGTACCCGTAGAATAGATTTGTAAGTGTAGGGCATATTTGTCATTTTGACAATTACATGTAAGGATCATTTTTACAGTTACAAATAATTTCTACAGTTTCAAAACGTGATACACACGTAGGCTACAAAACATTTAAGTCTAATATTCTTCCATACAGATAGGCCTGTCTGTTTTAATCTAAAAAACACTGCACACATCATAATCTACCACTGGGTGGCACAGGCCACCACATTTCACTTGAAATGTTGTAAACCATGGAGCTATTGATTGATGTTAATCTAAATATCCCTTTTTAGCTTTTAAATGATTTTGTTTCGTTACCTAATGGACCTAACTTTATAGCTGGACACTCACAACATTCACATCAATTAGTACTACTCCCCAATTACAATAGCCAGCCTACTACAAGGTTATGTTGGTGATTGTTTCCTGCTTGACAGTGAAGGCTTTGTATACAACATAGCTGTATAATATTAATATGGCTGTGACATTGTGTTGATAAGCTATTTGCATAAAATAAGGAAGGCTTTCTGTAGCCTGGTAGAAAGACGAAAATACCATTGGTTTACTCTGAGTTAATACCCGTGATAAAAAAGGGTCGGAGCAATAACACATAGCAAATGCCAAGGGAAAGGTGGATTAGCCTTCAGTAAGACTGGGTGCATGAGAGATGTGTGCGAAAGTTGATGTGGGCTCTGCAGGCCTACAGTAGGCGGACGGAATGATTTGACTGCGTGGGCGGGGAGCGCTACATTCTGATCAGACTTGAGGTGCCGACGGTGTGAAGGGAGAGCTGATGTCTTGATCAAGAAAATATGTGTTCATGTGTTTTGCTTTGATTTACTGGATTACTTGACATGACAGCGAAGAAACAACGTTTTATTTTAATACAAGAATACACTAAGGAAGAGAAGTCTGTCCATATTTGGGCCTACTTGTTTGACTTAGCAGGTGGTGCCTGTGGAAAGAAGGGAACAGACGACTGACAGGTCGCAGGTAAGAGGTCTCAGGTGAAATGCTTCTGCTTTGATACAGTTACTGATGATATGCTAAACTATATCTTACATAATTTCGACTCCCATTTAGATATTAAAAATATTAAAATTCATGACGTGATATTGCGCACTACAGACGGAAAACAATGGGCTATTTTAGTGTCGTGTTATTGACTTGTGAAATGTAGGAATGTGACCATTTTCATAATTCCGCTCGTGACTTCAGGGTATTAACTCCCATAATGAGGGTGGTTGTTTGTGCTCATGATATGAAATTGTCAGGGTTTCACGCAGCTTTAAAAAAAAAAAAAAAAAACAAGAGTTGAACTAGCCTATTAAATTAGTGGTTCTCAAACTTTTCCGTCATTCCCTAGCCTGACGTAGTCATACTCAATTCTAGTCAGAAGTTCGGAATGGCACCCTGGCTAGTCATTCCCCTCTTTGGAGGTGGAAGATTTTCAAGGCCCACCTGACCTCATTACCCCAGAAAAATTATAGCGTTAAAATATTTTCACATTTTGGTTCCACAGCCTACATTTCTCCCCTGATTCTGATGTTTTAAATTACATGCAGGCCTGTTTATGACTCCCATGTTTGTGTGTGGCTGTTTTGTTTTGTTTTGAATATGATCTTCCATATATATATATAAAAAAAAAAAGAAAGCCATTAATAAAGATAGTCACAACATAGACAAATGTTCCCACTTGTCATGTCTCTATTCCCTACCAGTGGGGCCGCCCCACACCAATGATGGAAATAACACGAAATAATGAACAACAAATGTCAACCGTGACAGTATAGGCTATCTGAACCAGCTTGTTTCGTCAACCTGTTGCCACTGGTCAAACATTGAATTGAAGACAGTAGTGTTTCCACCAGAATGATAAAACAGAAAATGTTGAGGTGATGTGTTGGATGACATAGTTGCTAAAAAGCTTGACCAAGGTCTATAAGAAATTGCCAGGGAAACGGACTGTGAAGTTTAGTCAGCCTGTCTGTTTCAACAACTCTAAAGACACAATCTCAGACCAAGACTCTATTTATTTGGCTACCTTTCCATGCTGTCTCTTCATCGCCTACTATGTATAACTGTCTTATGGTCAAGAGTAAGTGTTATAAACTCATAAGTCTTAATGTATGCTTGGTTGTTGCCTTCCCTCAGTTATCATGGCCAGTGACACAACACGTGATGTCCCTGTGTGTTTTCAGGTTCCTATCAGGGCCCAATCCAGACTGTCCAGGCCCTGTGTCTACTTCACAAGGCCACCCATTGCGCTGCGCCTCCCCCCACCCCCCGTGCCATGGCTTCAACCACACGGCCCCCAAATGGCTGCGGCGCCAACATCCAGTCTCTCTACTTCAACTTGTGTGACCTGGAGGCAGTGTGGGGCGTTGTGGTGGAGGCCTTTGCCGCCGCTGGCATCGTCTGCTCGTTTCTGTTGCTCATCATCCAGATGGCGAGCCTGCCGTTTGTGCAGGACAAGACGCGCAAGAGCATGACCCTGCTGCAGGCCAGCTTCCTGGTGTTCACGCTGGGCCTGTTCGGCCTGTCCATCGCCTTCATCGTGGGCCGGGACTTCACCACGTGCGCGGTGCGCCGCTTTCTGTTCGGCGTGCTGTTCACCGGTTGTCTGGCGTGTCTGCTGATGCACGGCCTGTGGCTGTTTCTCCTGGAGCGTCAGGAGCGCGGGCCGCGCGGCTATCTCCTCTGGCTGGGCGCCCTGGCCGTGTGGCTGGTGGAGGTCATCATCAACACCGAGTGGATGATCATCACGGTGGCGCGCACCCCCGTGAGCAAGGCGGCCGTGACGTCCGAGTTCCTCTCGTGCCGCATCACCAACAAGGACTTCGTCATGGCGCTCATCTACGTGATGGTGCTGCTGGTGGCCGTGGTGCTCATGGCCGTGCCGTCGCTCACGCACAAGCACCGGAGCCTCCGCCGCGACGCCATCTACATCCTGCTGACCGGCGTCCTCTCCATGAGCATCTGGATCACCTGGATCGTCATGTACATCCATGGCAACCGGATAGTGGGGGATGCCACCTGGGACGACCCTACCTTAGCCATCGCCCTGGTGTCCAACGGATGGGTGTTCCTGGTGCTCTACACCATCCCCGAGATCTGCCTGCTCAGCTATGAGAACCAGAGCGCAGAGGAACATGAGCATGAGGACCACCTTTACCCCACCAGGGGGGTGGTGTATGAGAACATTCTGAGGGACCAGACTCAGGTTGAGCAGAACATGTACATAGAAAACAAGGCCTTCACTATGGATGAGCCTAGCACAGGTAGGCAACTATGTTTCTGCTCTAGCATACTTGTAGCAAATATCGTTCAAGTTATTGAGTGTTAAAAAAAGAAATATAATGGTGTTACATTCTCAGGATTTATTGCATTTGTATGGAGTTGGGGTTTATTACATTATCAGGAAATTATTATCAGGTTCTACAAGCCCACATTGCATTGCACTGTCACTGATTTCTCTGTTGACATGTCTATCCATGTGAGTTATCTGGGGTGTAGGTTGGAGTTGAAGATATCTAGCTGATGGAAAATGATACATGTACATCTGTGTGTAAATCTAGAGTTTTACATGTCTGGCCTCCTTCCTGCAAAAGCGAGGAAGCATACACCACCTGTGATATAACTCTGACCTGTGATGTAACATGTCACAGTACATCCTCCCTTTGATTTCAAAGCTCATTGCTTTCTTCAAACTGGGGTATGAAACTTGAACGACTACTTAACCTCCATAGCATTATACTTCCTTCCCAATGGAGTACAAGACTTTGAAGCCTGGGTTAAGTTGTGGACTTTGTTGTTCCTGAAGCTTTTAGTTGTTTGTCCTTCTTAGGGCAAGACTGTGTAAGATAGAGGCAGAGCACTAGGCACGTTCTGTTTCCAGCTGGTATGGAGCATTTATATTCTGGATTGCACGTGTGGGCCACTTGTGTATACTGATATTGTGGTGGGTGTCATCATATTTTAAGACAGTAGGCAAAGGTTAAGGCCAGTTTAAAGTTTATGTGGGTTGACAAGTGATTTCAAGTAACAGCCATGTTTGTAGGACAAATCCCATGTTTCTAAGGGAAAGAGAGATGGAAACTTGTCTGGTTTGTAATGTGGATGAAAGGGTTGGCAATTCTGTTAAACCAGCATAAAGCATAAACTTTGATAAATAAATACTTAAATAAGATCGTACATTAAAGAATAGAATAAAAAAAGAATAGATAAATAAACAACTTTACAAATTTTTCATTTAGATATATGTAATTATTTTCAATTGGGAAAGGTTGTGAAAATAATGTTCCTGCTGTTGAATGCAGACCTCTAGCTACTGCATTGATCCGAGTCACACTACAATGATGTACAACCTACAGCCCCATGCTTTGGAGGGATCTACTAAATAAGTGATTTGATATGGAGACATACCATGTATGGTGCTGCATTTCACAGGCCTTGAAATTACACTGATGTGTTAAAATGAAAGGAGGCAATGCTGCTGTAATGGGAATAGGTCAAGCCGCTCCTTTCTAAATAATGCCCTAATTCCTGCCGGGGATAACCATGTGCATGGTACAAGAATCCCCCTCAGTACAGATTAGTTTGAATCAACAGGAGTATTAAATAGAGTTAAGTGTATCAGACATAGGCTGCCCTAGACTATAAGTGGTCAATCCACAGTCAGTCATAGTCAAGGGGTTTAAAACAGATGTGCGTCTGTCTTCTCAGACACATATACGCTCTATTCATGTTTACATTATATTGTAATGCCCTTTAATGTGTTAAATGCTGCCCACTTTCTTCTGTCCCCTTTTGTCCATCAGCCAAGAAGTTTGCTTCTCCGTACAGTGGTTATAATGGCCAGCTACGTGGCGGTGTATACCAACCAACTGAACTAGCGCTGATCTCCAAAGGTCTTACCAATGTGAGTGTTGAAATGCCGTACAGTACATTCAAATTCTCAAGCCCTCAACAAAGGGGTTGGGATGACCTCTTGGTTTCATACGATCATAGTCATTTGGTTAGACTAATGGAGATGACGCTTTCATGCCCCAAATCAAGAAAAATTCAAATAAGGCATCTGATTAACCACTGATAGTCTTTGTCTTTCTCTTTGTGTTTGTCCCTCTGCCTCTCTCTCTCCTGCATGTTTGCCTGTTGTGCGATATCAACACGACTCATCTCCCACCTTCAGAGGGACTTCTCCCATGAGCCAGTATTCCCCAGAGCTGCCGCTCCTCCGCCTGGGCAGGGCAGGAGTGGCTCTCTGCCCAAAACACCACAGCCGCTCCCCCTCATAGGCCTGGCTCACACAAGCAGTGTAGGTGGAACAAAACAAACACACTCTTTTTCTCTCTCTCTCTCTCTTATTCCCTCAAATTCAATTTCAAAAAGCTTTATTGACATGACAATTAAGGCATTTGTATGGTCACACAAGGGAGATAAGAAACAAGAAATTAGGGGCTCTAAGTGATGTCACGCAGTTTCTAAGCTAAAACATTTTTTGTCACATACAGCAAACATCTCTTACAATCTGCTAGCTGCCTGTCCCCTGAATACACTGTAAAAAAACATGGTCTCTGTAAAAAGCCCAGGCTCCAAAAATGGTAACAAAAACAGCCTGGTGCAGTCTGGACCATGAAACATAACAAACTTTTCCAGCCATTCACCGATGAGATGAGCGTTCAGGAGAGTTTCAGTTGCACGGGAGGGAGGGGCGAGCTAGCTCTCTGTTTTGTTTGAACGTCAACAGAAGTTACCCAACATCGCTTAGAGTACCTTTTAATAAATTTGTGTTAAATAGTTTTGTCAGTTTTTAACATCGTAGGGTAGAGTACCCATCATGGGTAGGGTATCCCATTTAGTGCTGAGGCTCTAAAACCAACGAATTGGGCAGTGCTCCTAATCATGACAACAGTATTACATTGCATGGATTCTGGGCGCACAGCGACAATATCAGACACTCCGTTGTCCGTATTCTAAGTCAGCGAAACATCACAATGAGTTTGAAGCCGAAAGGAAAGGAACTACACTGTGCTGCTCAGAAATGAGCATAGCTACAAACAAAAATACTATACAGAAATACAATATGACTCAATATATGGCTATGATGTATTTTTTATTATTTGCTGTTAGGGATCTAAAATAACAGTTTTTTTTCTTTTCGTTTTAGGGAAATGGCTTACATAAGCAGTGGTGAATGAAGTGCAGCAGCATCGTGGATATTTGCCTCTTAGTTTGTCCTTTATGTCATTTCGTCACTGTAACTGATCTGAACTGTAGTCACAGAAGGGCTGTGAGAAAGGGCCCTGTCCAGAGGAAATGACCCCCCTGCTGGAAAGAGTGTTTCTGATGTCCTCAATCGCCCAGCATCCCACGACTGGTAGCAGAGCCCCACCACATCCCCAAATTCCAGCCTTCGCGGCACTCCCAACCCAGAGGTCACATACCATGTGGGGGTCTCAGGGAATAACTAGTAGTACTAGTACATCAGATGCACTGCACTGTAACTTCTATTTTTGCAAATAGTTGAATTGGATTTGTTACTGATGATACAATTAACCACACAAAGAAAAGTGTAAGCTAAACTGAAATGCAGCCTATTTCTCATTTGGTTCTATGTGATCAGTCACTATTTTTATTAGCATACCTATTCTCTTTTCAGTTACCATGTCAGCAGTAGTCACTATTGCTCCATGGTTTATATGGACCTATTGAAGGGGGTCAGGGACACTGAATGCAATTAATTTTGAGCCAATATGTTAATCAAAGAAATATTATATCAAGCATAGCCATTTCCAAAGATGCTGCAGCTTATAATTATTTGTAAATAGGGAAGATCATTTCAGTCAAGCATTGGTTAATGTTAGTGATGGTCAAGCTTACACTAGTTTATAGTGTGCAAGAGTGAGTGCAGGCTTTTTAACCTTTAATCAAGCATATCTGTACTGTTAAGCAATGTTTAATCAAGTTTTTATACCATAACTATGATGACTATGCTTTAAGTTACAAATCCTTCAAATATGATTGATAGTTTAGTAACAAGTTTAACAATGTTACTTATTATTTTTAGTAAACATTTATGATTTTGGAAAATAATCTAAACTTATTCTTGTCAATAAATTATCAATCGCTACCCTGTCACTTTCAGTAACAAAACTATAATAAATAATGTTGACATGAAAAAAGGAAAACAAAAAAAAAAGAAAATGGTGGGGAACCAAAATGATGAATATTATTTGAACAGTGTGAATGATTGACAATAGTGATCCAGATGGAGCTGTCAAAAGGCTTCTCTGTTCTCTGAAGCCATGGAAAGAGGAAGCAGCATTGAGATGAAAATGTTGGAACTCTTTTATGAGGGCGGATTTACATGCACGTTGATAAGTGGCCCCCATCGTAACCCAACGTGAGCCTAAAGGCAACCTCCCATGTACTCACTGCCAGGAGATGCTGTCAGCATATTCAAATAGTTCTGGTCTGTATGTGTCCTGTTGTCCCCTTCCTGTTCACTGTACTGCGCTATAACCTGGCTAACTCTGCCAGGACTGGAAAACAGGTTCAAAGATGGTGGTCCTTTAGTTGAGGCAGGCCCTGCATGACCTAGATGTGTGAAACAACTGGGGCTGAAAAGCATTCTGATCGAGGTTGATACAGAAATTCACCACGTCACTTTATCATGAAGCAAGTGATCTCTTTGTCCACATGTGGCGACAGGAATACAATATATAATACATGTGTTTTTAAAGGACAGACATCCCAGTTTGCCCCTGGATATCTGTGATGAATGAACACATTCTCCCTCTCCATCATGTTATGCGCATATTGCACATCTGGCAAGGCACAATCAATTCTGAATGATGTACACAGATTTTGAGCAACATATACTGCCATCCAGACAATGTCTTTTTCAGAGAAGACCTTGAATATTTCAGGAAAACAATGGCAAGATTAACTCTGCACATATTTAAACAATATTTCTCCATAGAGGAAGAGTCCAGGCTAAAATGGCCTGTCTGCAGTCCAGACCTGTCAATAATGAGTGCATCATGGAATGAAAAACATGATTAAGAAGACACCAGACTGTTGAGCTGCTTAAATCCTATATTGGGCAGGAATGAGAAAACATTTCATTCTAAAAACTCTAGCAACTGGTCTCCTCAGTTCCTAAACATTTACAGAATGTTGTTAAACAAAGAGGTGAAGCAGCACAGTCGTAAACATGCCCCACCCGATCCAACTTTTTTTAAAAATGTTGCTGGCATCAAATTCATAATGATCCTATATTTTTCATGACATAGTCAAATTTGTCATTTTCAACATTTGATGTCGTCCATGTCCTTTTTTCAGCTAAATATGTGTTTATGAGATTTGTAGATGATGGCATTTTCTACAACGTACCACATTTTTCTGATTTGGGGTTGTGAAGGACAGACATCCCCCTGGATATCTGTGATGAATGAACACATTCTCCATCTCATCCTGTTTACAGGGCCATAAAATATGTACACATTCTTATTGAATGTGCCACTTTGACTCCCTTAGATCAACTTCCTTCACAGCACTTGGCTTTGGCCAGCATAAATAACTGAGAGCATGTCTGCAGAATTTTGAAAGTGGATTATTTTACAGTACATAAATTGTTTAGAGTTTTCCATTCCAAGCGACAAATAACATCTCACCTCAAACCTGAAACCTGTTTTTGTCATTACTATGCAATATTTCATTAAGATGACCCACACCTATTACCATAGAAATACATTCATAACAAGGAGAAATGCATCACCTCTTTTGTCATCTCAACACTGTAGGGCCTTCTTCCAAAAATAGCACATTTTGATACCTGCTTATATTGAAGAAAACAAAAAAAAAAGCAGTGGGTCAGACCAAGCTTGAGTTGATTTCAATGGGTGTCCAAAAATATTTAACTGGAGTCTACTGTTACATAAGGGTCATCCCTTGACATTTGTGGTGAACACCAGGAAAAGACAATAGTGATGGGAACTGATGGAAGATGTATCACACAGCACGCTTCCATGCAGCCAATACACGGTTTCGAATCAGTTTATTGGGAATAAACCAAATATGCGTGTCTTACACCTTATTCGGATTGAAATAAACCGAAAAAGGCCATATTCGGTTTACTAATAAACCGTTTTGAAAACACCTTAAAAGGAATATGTTCCCAGAAGGAAGAGTGTTGTAGGGCTGCACATGCACAATTCTCACAGAATTAGGATAAAATGAACCAATTGTCTCTCACACAATATTGACATAAACGGAATTTGGGCAATAAACTGAATCAAAATGGATTATTCCCGGCATGAAAACGTGCTGACAGATAAACTGTTTAGGGCACTTCATCTCCATGTGATGTCAGACGATACTGTTTGCAACTTTGGTAGAACTAACACTTCTCTTCCTCTCACATACAACAATGAAACAGCCAATGTGATATGAATTACAATCTAGTAACTTAGATCATATTTCACATACTCACATTTCACAGAATCTTAGCTGTTGTGTAGCATGTGTAAATTATATCGTAACGCCATTTAAATTGAAATGGCATCCAACCAGCATGAGCTACTATGTGAGGGTGTTGACAGCATTGCCATAATAAAGAGCAGCCAATTCAGCAGCATCCAGAACATAACAGCTTTCTCACATGACAGTGTTATTTTAGTTAACTTAGTAGTTTATTCTCAGATAAAGGAGAAAAGGAGAATGCTGAAATAAATTTCAAGGACAACAAAAGATTTGCCAGGACTTTTCAGCTTTTCACTCATTTTCCATGGCTGCAAAATCAGTCAACTGTTTACCAGGATGTATGTGGACACTGTACAAACATCATTACAAAGTGCATTGAGTGTTGGAGAGACCACTGGGTTCAGATATGCATATCACAGGCTTTAAACTGTCCTCACAGTGATTATGAGCACTCTTTACTAGTATACACAAGACCATAAATGAGTGTAAAAAATTGAGTGGGCATAGTCCAAAGCTGAAGGCACAATCAAGCCACCACTTAACATCAGAGGCACCTGCCACAGTTGCCTAGCAACTGATGGTCACCTGGACAACCTAAACCATTGGCACACAGAGTCTGGACCAGTGACGTCTCTCATTAAGCTCAGTGGCCTGGGCACAGGTGTGACCACAGACAGGTGGCTAAAACAAAACAGCCCAAAGGAAAAGAGGAAAGGCTTCAGGAGGGGTACTGATTTAAAGTGACAGACAAAAATGTTTTGAGCAAGATACTGTGAGTGCTCCATTTTCTTATTAAGTGAACAGAATTAGCACATCAGCTTATTGTACCACTAAATAATTGTACTACCAAAATAATGTTTTAGTTAATGATATTTACTACAATTCAAGCAGAGATGGTGGCACTTGGTTTTATTAAAGGTTTAATCTGTGGAGATGAAACGCTTATTTCGTACTTACATGGTTAACACTTTGCTTCAGACATAGAAAACAAGATTTCCAAAAGCATGTACAATGCATGTACATAGCTATTGATGAGACTTCTCTTCTCTGGTCCTCTTCTCTTGTGACTCAGTGGAGGTACCAAACATGCTGCGGGCACTGTGGATGCATTGAAAGTTTGATGTTGCCATCTAGTGGTCAAGAAAGTCCACCACTCACACTGGCAACTGCGATTTGTGTAGTACAAATTGAAAACATGATTGTGATAAAGTTCTTGCAGCATCAAAGAACACTGAAATATTCCTGCAACTCTTTTAGCTGCCCTGAACTGAATCATTGAAGCTTTGGCCATCACATAGTGGCACTCAGCTTAGTTTCCAATCACACTGGTCTTGCCACTGCCCGCTGTGTGGCCAACACAAAACTTGATTCCAATCGCCATGTCTGCACGGTTTCCCATGGCATCCTGAGGTCTTTGGCGCAACACCCATGTCCCATTCTCCACTGTTGGGGATGGCAGGCGGAGGACAGCAGCCTTGGGATGGTGGTGCTTGCCATCACGCTTCACTGGGGGTTCAGCAGCTTGCCCATGCTGGCGGCTCTGAGCGCGTTCTGCTCCTGTTTCTGCTTCTTCAGGTGGCGGTAGGCCTCCACCACACGCACCCGCTCTTCCTCCATGATCCTCTGCCTCGCCATTGATGGATTCACCACAGACACAGGAGTGTGGCCTAGGAGAGAGTTCAGCAGCAGCCCCTTTGAAGCCCCCTGGAGGTAACAAACAACAAGAGACACAGGGTTATACATTACATACATCATCTGACAGCTGTAATGTCATTGCCTCTTCACTTATCAACACACAACACATGCATATTTTAGTAGGCTTACCGTGGACTTGTTTGGGGCCTTCCTAGGTTTGGCACTCAAAGTGGGTGGAGCCATGGCAACCTCTCCAAACTCTACTTTATCTGTACAACATTCAAAGTAGGGGACTGACTGATTGATCCATCAAGTAACTGACTCACCGACCAATGCATCAGAATACATTGTAAACTCTATCAAATATTATTTATATTCATCAATGATAATTGAATGCATACATGCCTTCAAACCTCTCTTTCTCCTCCCTCTGCACCTGTCGGTCCAGCTTTTTCTGCTGCAATCTCTGCAACCGGTTCTGGCCATGCCTAAAGAGGAATAATTATGCCAAGCTTGAGACGACAACAACTAGTACAACAATACAACAATAAAACGAATGAGGACAACCACGTCTATGTGCAAGGTGACAAGCTCACTCTTTCTTCTTCTCGGACTTGCGTTTTCCTGCCTTCTGCTCCTGCTCACTGAGCTCCAGCTCCGGTTCCCGCTCAAGCTGGTTCTTGGTAAGGAACATGACATGATCGGTCTCTCGTGCCATACGCTTCAAGAAGGACGTTTCTGATTCACTCTGCTTTCTGCGAAATTCCGGAATCGGAATGTCTCCATCCTGAGGTTTTGGGACAAGAGCTACAGATACAGAAAAAAACAACGTGCAAATAAGATTAACCAGTTATGACAAAACGTTAACACGAAAGTGTTGCCTGCAGCGAAATAATTGTCAATTTAATCGTCAGAAAAGAAAAGATAACATGATCACTTACATTTCTTAATTTTTTTCAGCTGCTTGGCACCCATTTTCATCCTCTCCTTACTCTTTATAATTTCTCGTAACCGGAATGGAATCTGCTCCAGATGCTCATTTTGATTTGGCTTGTCATTGTGCTTAGGCTTTTTCCTACAAAGTCAGGAGACATGTCCTTACTTTGATTACCACAAAACTTTGTTTCAAATGACGTTACCTACAGGTTCGCCTTTACACATGTAGGCTAACAGGGTAAACGTTACTAGCCTTCAGCAATTGCAGCAGGTTAGCAACATGCTAACAACATTACCAACCATCAGCTTAAATTGTGGTTACGCTACCCATTACCCAGTTTCTATATAATGTGGAGTCTATACAATGTGACTAAACTCTTCATAATCGTTGGTTATAGGAAGGAAGTAGCATGGACCGACATGGCTAACAAATGCGTTAGCTTGAAGTAGCTAACGTAATTTTAGCCTAAGTTACATAGAGGTATAACTGTGGCTAATGTAAAACGTTAACAAATGTAGCCTAGTAGGTACAGATATGTGAAAATGCATGTATGTAGTTGGTCTTAGATGGAGCGCGATACTTTACCTCTCATGTTTATCAAGCTTCTGTGAAGATCCGGCTTGTTTTGTGGGCTTATTCTTCCCCATGTTGTTTTCTCAATGACCACGTGGGACGTGGGCGAAAGACGGCTGGATGCCCTTTGACCTCTGAACTCTTCAAAGAACACGCTAGACGGGCTCTGACGCTACCAGAGAATGTCTAATAAATAATAATACTCAACTCTAGCTTGACCTGTCAGAATTTTAGGGACGCTATGTAATTTTTATACGCTGTTTAATGTTTTATTCCCCCTATATTTCTGCCAAACATGGGTATTTCTGTCAATAAGGAATTCAAAGAAAGGCTTTTCCTCTGATATTACCTTCGGATGCACCCATGTAGAACACAGACTGCAATAATAATTTCTGAATGAAGTAGGCCTAGAGCCTAACCAAGGATACTCTCAATACATTCTCTAACATATTGCTTGTAGCCTATGAAAAACAAAGAAGCTTTCTTCACCAATTTTAAACTGCACCAATTAACATTTATGCTCTGAAACAACTGTTTGAACCTGCTAGCTTCTGGAAATAGACCCTAGGTTGTTTTTGCTATTGAACATTCCTTTAATAGTTGATGCACAGAACTTCAGGTTCTGAACAAATATAGTTTACCTGCCTTTATCTACCTGATTTGTTTGTCCTGCACCAATTAACATTTATGCTCTGAAACAACTGTTTGAACCTGCTAGCTTCTGGAAATAGACCCTAGGTTGTTTTTGCTATTGAACATTCCTTTAATAGTTGATGCACAGAACTTCAGGTTCTGAACAAATATAGTTTACCTGCCTTTATCTACCTGATTTGTTTGTCCTGCACCAATTAACATTTATGCTCTGAAACAACTGTTTGAACCTGCTAGCTTCTGGAAATAGACCCTAGGTTGTTTTTGCTATTGAACATTCCTTTAATAGTTGATGCACAGAACTTCAGGTTCTGAACAGATATAGTTTACCTGCCTTTATCTACCTGATTTGTTTGTCCTGCACCAACAGAAGTTTCATCAATGTCACTGAAAAATACAGCTGACGTGTAGAAAAGAAAAAGTGCCTGACTGCAGTTTTAATATAAGCAATTGCACCTCAATTACACATTAACAATTAACAAACATTTTCCATCCAAAACAGAATCCATTTCAAGATTTTACTGATGGTTTAAAGCTCTATGGCCTGGCCCCAACCTTCAGATCTCATTCACCACCACTCAGCTCCCAGGTCCCTAGTCTTCTGCATGATCCAAACACAGACTCAGGCAGTGCCCATAATAAAGCTTTCTGTGGCTGCTGCGCCGGCCCAGACCTATGGAATCAGCTTAGTTTTAAATCTAGTCTCAAAACACACCTCTTCCCCCTAGCTTTTCCTGCCCTTTTATGATTGTTATTCATGTATTGTCCTTTTTTGTAACAATCTGCTAATTGCTGTACGACATTTGTGCAAACTGTATTTTAAATGTAGCCTAGAAATCTAGACGCACCCTAGCGGCGGCAAATTAATTTGCTCAGCCTGTACGTCTAGAAGCAAACCATAGGAATTTCTATTGGCTGACGCCGTGGACGTCATCCAATCACAGCGCTCTATTTTGTTAGAGAGTCTTAAGGCGGGCTTAACAGGATGACGACAGTCCTACGATGGTGAACAACAAGGAAGGTGGCTATTGTCATTCCTTTCGAAGAAGGATATAGTTGCCATTTTTCCGACCGGATACGGATACGGTCGTAGCGCTGGCCTATTGCATGCCTAGGCAGTTTGAAAGACAATTCTCTGCCTGCCCCTTGGATTAAGCGAGGTGAATGGGTCGATTCCAGACTATACATTTCAATGATATAGGATGGCCCGCCAGGCTATTTTAAATGTGCTTTATAAATCCATTTTACTTACTTACTCTAAAGGTGCTGACCAACCAATTCTTGTATTATATATTTACAAATTGGTATAAGAAATAGATGCTGCCTTTTCCTACATTCAGGGCCACCAATGGCAACATTTTCAAATCCCCTCCCAAAACAAGGGTCAGTGGATATTGATTTAGAACAGAAATTCAGAAAATGGATCATGTCTCAGACCATTCATTTCTCAGTGTAATGTATACAGTTATTGTCAGAGCCTCAAGTACATTCACTGAGTCTCTGAATTTACTGTATAGCTACCATTTTATGTACCATTTTTTTCTTTTATGCTAAGCACTCATCCCCCTCCCACTAATGCATCTTAGATATCCGCCACCCCATTTGACAACTATTACCGTCGACAGACAAGTAACAAGTGGTTATGGAATGTGCAGTCACATCATATCATACAGCCAGTTTTTAGATTAAAATATTGAATAAGCACAAGTTTTTTTCTGAATGAATGAGATAATTAAATTGATAAGTCAGAAAAAATGTTCTGTTTTCTGAATTAATGTGATAAGAAAGTGGCAAATTCAGAAGAAACAGGGCCAGTTTTTTTCAGTGAATGCATACTCTTCCTCATTTCTCAGGCTATGTCTTGCAACCGATGATGTCTAGAATTCTTTTGTCCTCTTGTAAACAAATGTAGCCCTGTCTCATACAATTGATATAGTACATTATCTGATACATTTTACTTTAGAAATGTATCATTCTATTTTTTTACTGCTTAAGCTAGCCTATTTATACAACATTTGAAACTGCTGTCCAAGACTGCATTATGTGAAGGACTACAGTACACACACCCATACACACACACAGGGTCCGATAAGTACGAGCTACGTCAGAGGCATGTATAGCTCCTGTCTGAGACAAAGTGCTTGTGAGGCTCAGCGCCGACACGTGTACACCAGGATGACTGGCCCAACAATGTCCAGCCAGGCCCAGTCATGCTCAGCTCATCTGCCCACTGGACCGTTGTTCCTGTGTGTCTGCCACATGGAGGCTCAAATTGCGTCACAACAATTTGCACTGCACATGGACACTGACGAATATGATTAAAAGATGACTCCACTTCGCTGATTCGACCAATTCAAACCATGTGTCCAGTTCTGAGTTTCTGCATTCTGCTTTTTTATAAATATTGTTCCTGAATTGGACATGCTGGTTTGAAAATAAATAATTTAGGGTTAAACGTGTTACTGGTTTTCTTGTCTAATTCATCTGATGCTTAATTGATAACATAAAAGCAGTGCCTATATGTAGATTTTTATTTGTATATGCTATATTGTTTGTGTAGACATATCTATGTATGATAAGGTTGATAACTACAAACTCACAATTTATTTTCATAACTAGAGATATGAGAAGATTATGACTAGAAACCAATAACTCAATCTGATGAGCAAAGTGAAGCTCTCTGCTGCCCACCTACTAAACCGAAAGAGAGAGATCAGAGGATGGATTTGGGAACAGGGAGTTGCGTAACAGGAACGATTTGGCCCCAATTCTGTGACTAGAAAGGATGACTCATGTTCTGGAGGGACTCTGAGCACATTATAGTTCTCGAAAAATGACCTCTCTGCATAGTTCATACTTACATTAAAATCTTTTAAATGTTCTTTGCTCTGGAAAATTCTGTCCTTCATCATTGTGGAATCTATACATTTCTGCTCACAGGAAATTAAGTAAGTGATGACTATGCCATAGCTCAGCAAGAAAATGTTGTGTAGTATCACATCCATGATCCCCATTGCACAATCTTGAAGGGAACCCGGTCCTGCTGTCCACGTGGAGCCCATTGAGCTGTCACACACCTCAAATAATCTCTGGTGTGAGACTGAAAAGACCTACACTGCTGACCACCATTGTTCTTCCTGGAGGATCATCGGGACTGGAAACCCACTACGCCAGGCCGCATGCCCAAAATACATTCAAACGGCACCAACCACGTGTGCCCCCTGCTGAGCTGTGCCTCGGCCTCAGGTACAGGGGCAGCAGTGAGGGAGGGGGAGTCGGGTGACCCGTAATCTCCTTAGGGTCTCAGGAGGTATAAAAGTCCATGTCGGTACACTTTCTTGTCAGCACACTGCAAGACTGAGCAACTGCTTCTCAGAGAGAAGAGCCATCACTATCTGGTGAGTAAAGAGACTAGAATATCTTTTGAGAAAGATCAATGAGAGGGATCTGAGATACTGTTGATAGACATAATACCAAGTATTATTAATGATGCTGTTATTGGTTTGACTGTACTGGATATTTTGTGCATAATTAATTGTACTAGAGACGTGATTGACATTATTTTGTTATAAATTGTTTTATTTATTTTTACTTACACTAGTCACAGCTATTTACAGCTATTGCACTGGTGCTTTGCATTTGCAAGTAGGACTGATAAGATTTGATCACTGGAGTTTTGTCAAGAATATTAACTAAATAATATGAATTTTACCTCAAAGGCAATGGCCACCATTAACTCACCATTGTCATATTGGTATTATTAATGCAAAGGAGCACAAGCGTTAGGAAAAGAGACTAACTAGATCAAAGGAGTTGTTGACATCCAGTAAATTCTGCATATTCTGCAATGTCCATGGTTTAATAAGATTATACTCAATCCCACTCAATGTTTTAGAGGACATCTGCCTGTTAATTTGAATGAGGGATTACAGGAACCTTAATTCATCTAGTCTGTACATCTACTCATCTACTCTGAACCTGTATTATAAATCATCCTAATAACTTTTTCAAATGCCAGTAGAGCTCAGTTGACCTATGGCATACGCAAAACAGAGAGGGGCTTAAAGCTATTTACTAGATTGTCTTATACACAGGTTATTTTACTGTATTTAAGATTAGTCTCTTACTCATTCTCTCTATCTGTTTCTTTCATTTACTCTCTCTCTCTCTCTCTCTTTCTCTCTCTCACACACACACACACACACACACACACACACACACACACACACACACACACACACACACACACACTCATTCAGAAGGCATTCTAAGCTTATCATCAAGACCAGATCTAAAGGAGAGCCATGAGCCCTGAAATAGGTAAAGTGGAGGTGAGGAAGGCTGCCAGCAAGGCCCCCATCCGTGCCACCGCTGGGCCGTCCACCTCAGGCCCCCCCAAGTTCAAACAGAGGAACACACGCCAATTCAAGAGCAAGCCCCCAAAGAGAGGAGTCATTGGGTAAGTATGTTTAACAGCCTTCTTCTCCTGTTTTTTCCTACTCTGTATGAAATATGATAGAATAGCATGGGTCTGTGCTTCATATTATTTCCATTATTGTCATAGTTGTTTTGTGTTAGTAATCAGTCTTTCGATTGTTTCTACAGGTTTGGCGAGGATATTCCTGGAATGGAGGCCTTAGGCATGGGTAAGTGTGACAATTGGGTAAAAAAGTTGATTTTTTTATGATGTGCTATAATTGTATTCAATTCAGAAAAAAAAAACTACAATTGGCTAGACGCATGTGTTCAAGACTCACATTTACATGTTTGTTTGTCTGTTTGTTTGTTTGTTTTTGTCCGCAGACTTCAATACCATCTGTCCATGGGAGGCTTACAGCCACCTGGAGTTGCATGAGCTAGTGCAGTACGGGATCATTTGAGAGTAGCCCCTACCACCCCTGCCCTACACACCCCTGCACAAAGTCTGGCATTACCCTACCATCACACACTTCCTTACACATCACACTTAATGTCTGCAGTAATGTTGTGTTTTGGTCCTCAGAAGTCTCATACTAATCTGCCCCCCCACCCACACCTACCTCTATACAAGGGGAATTCATTTACTCTCTTTCCCATACATAAACCAGTAACTAATTGTTTTAGATTGTTTTAGAGGTGCTTTCAACTCACAGCTAACATGAGAGTTTTTCCACAGTAGTTTATTTCTCCTTGTTGATGCCTTGCTCCCTTTTCAGCATTTTTGGGGTATGAGCTCAGACTGAGAACACGTTGTTCACTGGCCCTCTAACTGTTTGGCATTTTCAGCCGTAATGATGTTTGATTTATGTCAGTAAACATTTTTATATCTGAATACACTTCACATGTGCCACTTCTGAAGGATCGGCTTGCACTAATTACATGTGAAGTTGACTCTAACAGTCTCACCATCTTAGAATTACGTAGGTCTGCCCAGGGCAACACTTAGTCCATGCTTTCCTTTTTGTACCACAGACTTTGCTCTGTTTAGATGCATTGCAGACCTTCGAGCTGCCATGTTTTTGTCTCGTCCACGCTGTGTCCAATGTTGTGGCTGTCCTCGGAGACTGGCCATCAGGTGGAGTACAGCCTGGGAGCAGCTCGCCGTTTGGGGCTCATAGCTCGGCTCAGGCTGTCAGCCTTAAAACGCCTGTATGTGTGTGTAGGTGGATGAGGAGGGGCACCAGAGAGACACATTCTGAGTGCACTGATGTTGTCTATGGTTTGATATGTCTGTCTAGCTTGCACAGTCCTGTGAGCACTGGAACGGCAAAAAATAAAGCTTCACAGTTTTCCTATTAGCACTGTTTTAGTGTGTCTTATTTGAACCATGTCACAGTGCATTCTATATTCACTGTGTGGATTTTGAAGACTGCAGGTCACATTTCATAGAACATTCCACTTATTCACTGTAAGTAAAATGACAAAATATATGCTACTCACACAAAATATTTTCCTTGGGAAATTCATGTGCAATCTTTCACTATATCAAAATGAGACCCTATAAATGGCAAAATAGCAAAAATGTTGGACAATCCATAAAAGTGTTTTAATGAGGATAAATCACAGTGACAAACAAATACTGACGGTGAAGAATGGTTAAAAATGAATTATATACACTGCAGCATGTAGACAGCTCAGCATCCCAGCTGCATCCTGTGGGAAGGTGGTAGGGCTGTTTGCTGTGTGGTTTGGTGTGTGTGTGTGTGTGTGTGTGTGTGTGTGTGTGTGTGTGTGTGTGTGTGTGTGTGTGTGTGTATGTATGTGTGTGTGCGTGCGTGTGTGTGCACTAATGTTTATACTTGTGTCTGACTGTGACTGTAAGTGTCCATGCTGCACATCTGGCTCAGCCCTCATGTCCTGGAGGCCTGTGCATAGTGTTGACTCACTGCCCTGTGCCAGTGTATCTTATCCATTAGCCTCGTGGTGACGAACAGCACGAGGATCTGGACGAGGAGCAACGCCACGGCCACTGTGCCGATGAGTCCATTGTGCTGCTCGATCCAGCGGGCCATGGCGCCCAGGCAGCCCCCGAGGAAGATGACGCTCTGGGCTGTGAACTCACCCAGCTCCTGGGCCCGAAAGCCGCACTGTGAGTTCCACACGGTGCCGTTCTCCAGGGGGTCCAGGCAACAGGAGGCTGGGACTCCACACGCCTGCATACCGGGGGCTGAGCAGTTAAAGTACCTGAAACAGACCACCAGGGGGCAGTGTTATAGCTCCTGTCACCTTGGTTTTATTGGAGAGAGTTGAAGTTTGAGTGTCAAATGTATGTTTTGTTCTAATTGGAAAAAAGTTACACAAGGTACATTTTCCCTGTAATTTTGTTGTTTGTTTGTTGTTGATTTCAGTGTTGTAGTCTTCATGATGACTAACAACATGATGATACAACTTTATTTTAATCTAACTGATTTGTTCTACTTGAGTTTTCTGTGGTTTCTGTGGTTACAAGTGCAACCACAGAAAAAATACACTGTAACTAAATATAAGCAAACAGCTGTGCTGACACTCACACATTGACCTCCCAGTCCCTGTAGTTGTCTGCCCCACAGCACTGCAGGCCCGTCTGGATCTCGTCGGTGATGAACCTCATGTCCAGGTCGTCCTGGTAGCGCACCATGGCCATCAGCATGCCGGAGCGCAGCACGCCCACGATCTTGTCCTGCAGGCTGTAGGCCAGGATGGCGGCCAGCACCTGCGCCGCCACCATGGTGAGCACCATGGCCGAGAAGATGCGCAGCAGGCAGTAGTTCTCGCGCAGCGCGCCCACGCAGCCCGTCACGCACAGCAGCGACAGCAGCAGGCCCAGCAGCACGAACAGCAGCATGGGGTCGGTGCTGATCTGGCCGATGCGCTCCTGGGCGAAGGACTCCTTGTTGACGAGGCCCCACAGGCCCAGGCCGAGCAACGCCAGGCCGAAGGCCGTGAACACCAGGTTGCAGGTGAGCAGGACAAGCTTGAGGATGTAGTCGCCGAGGGTGTTGGGGGGCGTGCGAGGTAGGGACGCGGGTGCGTCCGCCGCACCACCAGGCGGCCTCTCCTTCTCGCCCTCAGCCTCGACTGGTCTGTCGGACTCCCTGGTTTCGGTCCCCTGGTACACAGAGGCACCTGTCGTCGGACCATCATCGCTCTCTCCCTGGACGACACACGTAACAATACTGTGACCTTCTGAGGCATCTCTCTCTCTCTTTCTCTTTCTCTCTCTCTCTCTCTTTCTCTCTCTATGTTCCTCTCTGTTTCAGATATTTGTTGACATTTGGAATATAGTATTTGTTGACATGTGCACTTATGTAATGTTGATCTTACTGGTAATATGTCAGAAAACGAAACACCAAGTGTATGCAGTAGAATATCAAGCCCATAAGCAATATTAGGGGAATTGCAAACATCCCTTATGATCCTGATCCTTACCTTTGGTATAAGTAAGCGGGTTTCTCCGTCCTGAGCACCGGCTCTCTGTGACCAGAAGAAAGGAAACTTCCTCAGCAGCTGAAAGCGCCTCATGCTCCCAGACGGCTCGGAGAGGAGATCTTCGTGACTCCGTCTCTCCTTCCTCGCACCACAGCAGGACAGTGAAAGAAACAAGAGGAATACCGAGAAAAGGGTGAAAGAGAAAAAGAGAGTGAGAGAGAGAGAGGGGAGGGGGAGGTGGAGGTGGGGGGGGGGGGGGGGTTGTCACTGAAGGCAGCTGAAGAGGGCGAAGCAGCCTAGCCGGGCCCTGAGGCTGGGAATGGTAGCAGCAGGAGAGGAGGGAGCGCAGCGCAGCGGCATCATGTGAGAGTCACAGTCTAGAGATTAGGGGGCCTTCAGGGCGCTCTACTGGACCAGCCGCCTCACAGCCCTGCTGGAGCCACTCACATGCTGGGGCCCAGGGGCAGGGCTCACCAGCACAAACAATGCCCATTACAGTTACCACTCAGGAGAGCTACACACCCTATATGTGCTTCTGGATACAACTGGGATAGCTAATTCTGTGTAAAGCCTTAGACATTTGTGTATGCATATGTGCACAGTGTACAATGTGTTTTTGTGTGTCTGTGTATGACAAATGCCAAAGAACAGATGTGCATGATCATTTACACTGGCTGAATCGAGCTCTCGAGTTGTGAAATCCGTCTTTGTTTTTGCTGTTTAGCAGGTGTTTTTGAATTTGATGTCAGTATATCAATAGGGTTGAGAACCAATTGCAAAATGCAGCCTCATCTGTCTCAATTATGGACTGTTCTGTATAACATGTGGGTGTTAAATATCAATGTCACTGATATTCTCTTTCTTTCTTTCTTTCTTTCTTTCTTTCTTTCTTTCTTTCTTTCTTCTGTTTATCTGTCTGTCAGTTTTGGTCCCTTTCAACATATTCCAGTATAAATATTCAACTAAAAACAGTCATTCACTCAGTCTGCCTGAGTTCCAGATGATGGGAGATTGCGTTCCACCCGTGCCACGGCTTTAACAAGTCAGCAGAATATGTTCAGGGACCGTATGTCAACCGTTGTGATAAAAATTGAACATAAAAGTATTAGACTTTTCAAATACTGTAGGTCACATATCTCATTAAAGAACATTCCCCATTTCACTACTGAGGGGAGGGAGCCGCAAGGCAGTGCATCAGTTTGGAGGCTTGTTTGCATTTTCTGTCTGCTGTCTATCATCTTTCTGTATACAGATAGTGCATACGTTCCCACACTTATCCATATCCAGACATTTGGCTGTGTGCTCGCTGATTAACGCATGTCACGTGTGTGCTCTCTTTTGCCAAGACCAACTAGAATTTATCATGGCAGTAGCAGCATTGTGAGGCAGCCTTGGTCTAGAGCTGTATTTTATTACCACACATTGGCTGGTTAGCCAGGCTACCCACAGGGAGCTATTGAGCTGCCAGGGGTGTAGCAATGTGCCAGCACCCGCCCCCCCCCCCCCATATACACACCTCTTAAGGCTGCTCCACATGTGCCTGCTGCTCTCTCTGAAGCCCTCAGTCTAGAGAGCATGGCCTGCCCTCTCGCTGTTATTTTTTAAGCATATTTTTATGGAGCATAGCTTAATGCAGTAGGCATCTGAGGAATGGGATCAACACATTTCCCCCCGCCCGGCTACTGATCCAGGGCACAAAGCACTCTACCCACCTCGCCTCTTAGCAGCAGGACGGCGCAGGGAGTCAGGGGAGGCTCATAGAGGATGTGTTTGTATTTGAGCTGACGTATCGTCCTCAGCATATTAGACTTAACTAGACACAATCTCTTCAGACGTAGTGAGTGACATCACTGTGTTTAGGAGCTTTGACCCATAACTTGCTTTTTTAGTTGGTGTTGAGGGAAGAAAAATGTCCTAATAGAATAGAATTCCACTCTGAAAAGCCAAGGAAAAAAAAAAAAAGCATCAGGCCTCCTTAGTGAAAAGCAATTACTCACATAAAAAAGGGAACATGTTAATAGCCTCATCAATATCATAAAATATAATCCAAGGCTAGCACTGAGCGTTCTTCATTATACAATTAATGCAAGACGTACATCCACCCATTTCTATTTTGTTCACCCCAAGAACGTCTCTTGAAAGTCTCAGGGAAACATCTGCACAAGATATAATCAGAGCGTATCTCTGCACGAGTGCCATTCAAGAGTGCACCAGGTCTTGTTAAAGGTTTTCTGTTACCAGCCTTTTCCTGGCCACACTGGTCATGCAAAGCACATGCTATATGCAGCCTTAAAAGTAGTTTTCCTGATAATGGTAGATAGCTATCATAAGTCAATATTATGATGCTGTTAGAGCTTGCAAAGCTGAATTCGTTATTTATTTTCCCTCATTGGACTAGATTAATGGTAAAAGGTGTCAGTTTGTGCTGACTTTGGCAAAGACAGTCGGACTAAGTTGCAGAGTGAGACAGCGTGTATGTATGCGTACGCGATAGTGTGTGTGTGTGTGTGTGTGTGTTTGTCTGAGTGAGTGAGTGTATGAAGAAAGCGAGGGAACAGAGACTGTGGGAGAAGTCACACATAAGGCAGTATAAAAGAAAGAAAAATGTGGTAATTATTTCACCTGCTCAATACCCCTGGGCAGAGTGAGATGGATTTTCATTCCACCCTTCAGTGATGGAAAATCCTCTCGTCATGATCACTTAAATGTGTCCGTTTCTATCTGGATTTTAAAGCTTGATTTCTGGAAGCAGAGAAAACAAAATAGAGTGCGTCATCTCGCAGTGTTTTTACTATTGACATATTTCTCAAAATGGCTACCCTTTTATGATATTTATCAATGCTATCAAGGCCGTAGCCAGGATTTTTAAAATACCGAGGTCAGCGGCATCGCCAGAAATTTTGGGCCCCCCGTTTGTTTATAACTTGAACCAATACACTTTTCCACAATTTCCATTTTTTTAGATGCACCTCAAGAGCCTTTTCCAAAATTGGCTTTGGATATTTAGACTGGACCCTGCTCCATCTGTAATTAGGAATGCTCTGCTTCTCCATCAGCATAGGGAATGTTGCATTTATAAATTGCAGGGTCATAGGCTGCAGAGCTTATAGGCTACCTTCTCACTCACTTGGGAGGGCCCTTCATCATTTCCCTCTATTCTCTTCTTTATCCTCAACTGCCTGATTTCTTTCTCCTGTATCTTGTGTTGGATTGCTTAAAACAACAAATCTCAATAATGTATATAATTTGAAAATGTTACACTATGTTTGGGCCATGTGATAATATCCATCACACCATTAATTATCCATCCTATATAACATTAATAGAGCTTCAGTTTCAGTGCAGGTTAGCTAACTGCATCTCCACTGAATTTCAACATAACATTTTCATTCCAGGTTAGCATCTCAATAGCCATATTACAGCTGTACTGTATTCGACCATTATCTTTCTTACCTTCCCTCCTTCTCTTTGTCTGCTCAACTTCTTCTGGCTTTCCAAACGTTAACTTTGTTGCAGCCTTTGTATAGGTCAGGTGAAAGCCTTCTGACAGAAATGAACCAACCGTCAAGTTAATTTATTTTGGATAATGGATTTATATTGACGTTTATGTGAGCTGCGTTGCGTTTGTTAAATAGCCTAGTTTATTGGCACAGTCCACGATAACCGAGTCGACGCTACTTTTGTTTTGACATGTCAGAGGTAGCCTATCTGCAACGGCGTGTCACGTGATGGTACGTTAATGCAAGGATAATTGTCTCGTCGGATATTCGTAGCCTACTTAATAAATTAAACGAAACTTGAAGAAAATACCGAGGACATGACCTCGGTGTCCTCAATGGTAGCTACGGCCATGAATGCTATTGTTTCAAAATAAATTTGGTCATCATATGATTGTTTCTATTTCTCTCTCTCTTTCTTTCTCTTCTCCCTTGAGCATTTCTAAAGCATTGTCTGTAATGACCATAAAAGCAACATTTAATCACATATGATGTTTGTTAGCACCTCAAAGAATTATTGGGGTTCTGACCATAACTCTTTGGTAAGGCTTGTAATTACCCAGTTGTTATGACTATCATGATTCTGTGGTCAGTGTATTTGGAAAAACAAAGAGGTGGCTTGGCCTTGGCCTATCACAAGCGTGCGCTTACCATTGCCACATGCCTTTGATGCCTGGAAGCACTCAGTGTCAATACCAATAGGAACTAATGATTCACATTTTTTAAGAGCAGATGAAGTCAGGTTGCAGTTGGGTCTGTTTTTTCCCCCCTCAGTCTCCAGGCCCCTCGCTGTGGAGCACTGACAGACCTGGAATGGGGGGGGGGGCTACCTGCGTACTACCCCTGAGAGGTGTTGAGGCTCTATGCTGCTATTATTTTCCAGAGAAAAGACAGCATTGCGGTCTGATATAGCCATCATCGAGGCTGAGGCTCCACTGTGTGCAAATGTAGAGAGTAGCTCTGAGAGAAAGAGAAGGCCTCCTTTTCTTTCCCCCCCTCCATATTCACTGGCATCCATGGCCCTTCAGCAGTCATTCTTTCCCTAGGTCGGCCATTGGCCCGGGCTACTGGCCTGCTGGCCTTGCCCCAGGCTGCTGCGATGGATTAAAGAGCACCACTCCTGGCAGAGCTGGTTTGGAGGAGATGGGGCTCAGGCCCATGATGGGTGTGTGTGTGTGTGTGTGTGTCAGAGGCTGGGGATCAGAAGGTCAGAGGAGCTAGAATGTTCCTCATGGCACAAAGGTGAAGATCAAGGTGAGAGCTGAGTCTGATTTAAATTGACTCAGTCATTGGCTCCTAAACAATTGATCCCCAAAACAACTCTATTTTGCCTCAAACAGGTAGTAAGAACTTTTCATAGACTTTTGTCTCCAGAAATTATCATGGCTGGAGAATGTAATGATATATAAAATATTGCGAAATAACCTCTGCAGTTCAGGACAGTAAATGTCCTACTACTCAACACTGGACAATCAGGTGTGTCTGAGCCACATGAAATCTCAATTGGAGTGGAATATGAGCATGGAAAATGACTTAACTGGCTCTTTGGCTTGTTTGTACTCTCCCACTGTTACACAGTCTGGCACACACACAGACTGCAGTCATCATCTGCATCTTACCCCACAGTGGTGTCCCTGTTTTGGTTAAGCAATCAGAAAACTTCTGTGCAGCACAGATTCATGTCCCTTTCCCTGATATCAACTTTTGAAATCTAAAAAGGAAACCTTAACCAAAACTAGTAATCGTGTGATGATATGTAACCACTTTTATGGTATCGCTTTGGCTTTTGTGTTCTTTTGGATTTGAGCACTACTTTGGATGAGGCACTTTGGGGAAAGGACTAGAATACCGTGTTTATATTTATAAGGGCACCATGAATTCATTTAAAACTTGCCTGAGCTCTGTTCCCTGACAGTGAGCAGTAAGTCTCAGCCCTGAGATGAAGGCAAGCTATCCACTCTTCCAGAAGCCCACCCGGCACACCTGCTGTAGGCCTAGTTCTCTGTGCTGCTCCACAGACAGGGCCATCCTCCCGCTGAAGGGAAAATGGCATCGTGGGATTATGGGATGCTCATCCCTTTCCTGTCATGTCCTCCTTTCCCCTCGGCACTCAGATTTATATCCACTGCAGACGGGCTGTACTCCCTTTCGCTCCAGCTGGGAAGGGGAAGCCCCACCAGCTTTCCACAAGTAACTCACTCTGATATATGTGAGTACTTCCTGTTTCTCGCATCCCCACCAGCTTTCCACAAGTAACTCACTCTGATATATGTGAGTACTTCCTGTTTCTCGCATCCCCACAAGGTTTCTTTTAGTTAAGTCTTAAGGAGAATTAATTACCTCCGTCAAGCAGGTTATATTTTGGTTGTGATTTGTCTGCTTGTCTATTTGTCTATGTAATAAGCCTGTGTAAAAACTACTGGATCTGATTTCATGAAATTTAGAGAAAAGGGTATAGCACGTGCCAAGGACAATTCCATTGCATATTAGAGCAGCTTGACAGGGAGCACACAGCAAATTAAGTTTCACTTTGCCTAATGTTGTGAGATATGCCATTTGACTTTGGTCGAGATTTATGCTCTTTAAGAGGCCCTATTGTTGTGTCATCATATAACAGCAATTGAAATATTCTTTAATTACTGCTCAGGGGGGCAACAGCATTTTTGCATTAATTCCTTTTTAAAAAAAACCTTTTTTATTGTGCCTATGACTAGTGGTTGTGTCCTTGTCCCTTAGCCCCAAGCTTACCTGATGGTGAAGTCATTTGGTCTTGTCTTGTGCTTCGAGGAAAAGTTGTTCTGGTCACGTGTCTGCTGTTGTGTGTGATGGGAGACCATAAAAAGAAACAGTCTTCTCAGATGTGGCATAAATAATGGCTTTTGGCGAGAGTGTCTTGGATGGATGCTGTTCCAATATATTTTTGATGAGAAAGTGCTAGTCTTCACTTTTGAGTCCCTTTTCCAGACTGGTTCAAACCTGTCTGGTCTTTATCGGAAAAACCAAAAGGAACTGGTCAGTGTAAAGATCCAAGGATTGTTCTGCGTTGTGAATTCATATTGTCTGATGTGAGTCTCATCATGCTCAGCCCAGGGACTGTCCGTATCATGGAGGGCAGAGAAAGTTTGTCTGATGTCTTGCTTTTATGTATCCTCTTGAGACTGAGGGATACCTGTTTTGTTGCAATCTCTGTCATCCAGTCAATAACTCACTCACTAACTCACTCATTCACCAGTGCAAACACACAGTGCTTGTTTGGGGCCAGCTGAGGTCATGAACTGCAGTCTGGAGAGACTACAGTTTGTCTGCCTGTTTATGAATTCCACTGCTGACTTGACCAGTGGTGCTTCACCATAAACAGCACCAGTGAGAATTTGTTTCCATAGTTTTGGGACAGCAACGTTTTCTATGAGCCATTATTTCTGTGACTTGTGTTATTACAATAATAGCAACACATGTTTTTCATGCTGCCATGTGCTGTCCAGACACCCTCAAGTGAAACCACCAAGGATACAAAACTGCCTCCTTTAATTGCATATGATCTCTGGTACACTGCTGAGATGAAATCACAGAACACCCCCTCTTCTTGAGAACATCATCTTTATTCCAAGGGAAAGTTTTCTGAACATCAATCTCATAGTGATTTAATAATAATTAGAATTTGTTACAAATTAACTAATTCAAGCCCTTTGAGAGATGTCGGTGTCCATGTATCTCATTCTGAGCTGATTATTTACTGTTGTCACATTTTGTACAATAGGAATGATTGTCTTTTTATGACCGTCAGGAGTGCACTGCTGGCGCCACAGGGAGTCACAGAGAGTCGCGAACCTCTGTCACGATCCTCTCCTCCGATCGAAGGCGCGGACGGTGCTGGCTCCGATCCGGGTAGCGCAGATGTCGGGCAGACAATGACGGCGTGGCGCAGGAATGCAGCTGGGCTCGGAGGGATGCTGCGACATCAAACACTTCAGCCGGGGCGCCTGGCCTGGCTCCGGAGTCAGCACGTCACTCAGCTTCACCGGGGAGGGGGGAGTGTCTCTGCTCGCTGCACAGTGGGAGATTTTATGAGGAGGCTCCTGAGAGGGAGTTTAGGGGGTTCTGGGGAGTCAGTGTGAATTTGACAAACAAGGGGAAAGAGAGGAAGAGAGAGGCATAAAGTATTCATGTGAGTATGTGTGTGTTGTGTGTGTGCACGTGTACAGGTTTGTGTTAGTGTGTCATATGTGTGTGTGAGGGTCTGTCCAGTCATGCATGGATGTATGCCTGAATGTTTGTATGTATGTGTAAGAGAGAGATCAAGTAAGTGTGTGGGTTTAATTTGCAAGTGTGCATGTGTGTGTGTGTGTGTGTGTGTGTGTGTGTGTGTGTGTGTGTGTGTGTGTGTGTGCGTGCGTGTGTGTGTACATCTGTTTTCCTCAGGAGTGTGTGCAGTGAACGCGCATCTCCACAGAATGGTCATCTCGCTCTGAGCCAGTAGGTGTGGCCAGGTCTGGCTGAGAGGAGGCCCGTAGTTTTGGGCATCCCTTAAAAGACGCACATCTCCACTTCGATCTCCTCACTGCTCACAAGCCGCAGAACCACACATCACACTCGGCTGGATACGTCCTCTTTGGGAATACATCTAAACACAAGCACCAGAGTAGGTACTCAGGGATCACTAGGTTTGGCAGCTGAAGATGCGTTATGTGAGACTGGCTTATTTTCTGCATCCCTCTGCTCATATATCAGTTGTAATATTCTTACTGGCTTACTGAATGTTGGTACACTTTGGCCATTGCATACTTTATTGACCCTTTGTGTCATAATTCATATTTCAATGTAAACGTTTTAAAAATGTCTTCAATTTGTGTTAAGAAATTGAGAACTAAATGCCTTGCATGGTGTGTTTGATAGTTTCGGAAATCTGGAGTTTGTTAGAATACATTTTGCATGTGTGTTTCTCATGTTGCATGTGTGTGTAAGTAAGAACACAAAGGATAAGGAACTCATAGATTCTGACTCTTTGCTGGTGGGAATGCTTGTAAGTTTGCCTGGCTCCAAATGTGTATGTGTGTGTGTGTCTGTGTGTGTGTGTGTGTGCATGCAAGAGAGTCTACTTGCGTGTATGTGTGGGTGGTGTGTGTGTGTGTGTGTGTGTGTGTGCATGTCTGTGTATGTGCGTGTGTGCTTTCACTTGTGCAAAGAGCCATGTTCTTATGTAACCAGTGGGATGAGCTCATGCTTGTTTTTCCTGATGAAGATGAGGATGATGAGGGCCCTGGCCCTGCTTCCTGTTCTTGCCTCGTTGGGGTTGGCTCAGAAGAAGTGGACTGAGGAGCCTGCATGGGACACCAGAGGTCAGACTTGTTCTGTGTGGACTTGGAGACTTGGATTATGTCCTGGAACCCTATGTCAGAAATAGAAAAAGAAAAAAAGGCTTTGTAATTGTTTTTTAATGACCAGAGACCGAAGGCGCTTTAGTCATCTTCGCATATCAAGCTGCATTACAGAGTAACACATTTAATAGAAGAAACTTATTGGCAACAAAGTAATGGGAACAGAATGTTCATAATTCAAACTTCTACTTTATGTGTTTCTCATTCCAACATATGTAGCAGTGAACAAAGCCCTGTGATGTATACGGGAGGTTGCATCCTAGCAAAAATAACACAAGAAGACATGAGAAGTTTGAATTGTGGATTATTTTTGTAGAGCAAATACTTACGGAATTTACATTTGCAAAAACATTTTAAAAAGTGTACCTTAAAATGATAGCTTCAAAATAATTTTAATGGTACACTACCATTTGATGGTCTCTAGTCATTGTCACAGCGCACACAGAACGTCAGATATTACATATGCATTTAATATATGCATTTAATGTATTTAGTATATGCATTTATGCATTTCCCCTTGGGGATCAATAAAGTATCTATCTATCTATCTATCTATCTATCTAACATACACACTTTGGTGTACTGTGTCAGAAAAGTGAAGCTTTTTCATCACTTTTCGACATACTAGGTACCCTTTTGACTTGTTTTTCAATGTGCTGAGCAGTCCGATGGACTTTAATGAAAGCCTGCACATTGAAAATCTATGCTAAAGGTGGATCCAGTACATTGGGCATTTTCAACAAAGGTTATATGTTCTTGCATAATGCAATAATGTCATATGATGAAGCTCTTGTCCATACTGAATCCTGCCCATGTTCCCTGTCAGTGTCTGAAAAGCCAACAGCAAAAGGTTGCTCCAACCTGACGCAGGTGCTGGATAACTGGAAGTTTGCCATCATGACTCAGGTGAAGGACATGCTAGTCAATGACCATGCCGCTGTGCTGCCAGAATACGTCAGGTATGATTTGTGGTGTGCTGTGGGTTTGATCTGATAGGAACACATGCATATACTTCTGTGTTAGTGTGTGTGTTGGTGTGTTTCATAGATTTGGGCTGTGAGGAATGATTGTATTATTTAAAAAAAGTGCATCCCCTCACTCACTCTCTCCCTCCCTCTCATTCTCCCTTTCTCTCTCTCTCTCTCTCTCTCTCTCTCTCTCTCTCTCTCTCTCTCTCCCTCCCTTTTTCTCTCCATATGGTCTAAGCATTGCATGCATCTGGATCTGGAGTTGTTCTAAACTCACCAGTGAGTTCTGTCCTGGCGCTGTTCATTTTGCATGCGATCAGATGTGATGACGTATGTGGGGAGTTGAAGCTCAACTGGTGAGCATGTGATGGCAGCAGAGTAAAATGAGACCTACACTCGAGCCAATGCACTCCTCTGTTGCTTCTGGACAACGTGTAGAGTGCCACATGTGCAAATTATGTAATAGCCCTTACTATAGAACACACACACTCACTCCATCTGTGTGGTTGTGTGTGTGTGTGTGTGTGTGTGTGTGTGTGTGTGTGTGTGTGTGACAAGGTGTGTATGCGTGCATCAGTTTGTGTGAGTGTGGGTGAGAATACATAAGCATTGAATGTGAAATCTGATCAATGGATTCCATATTTTCTGTTTGATTAACACTGGTTATGCCTGAAGGTGTTTCAGTTGTTCCCATGAACTCTTTTTGACCTTCAGAGATTAGATTAGATAAGATTATATGAGCAGATTGTGTTGTCCAACCACAAAGGAATGCAAAGATACTATTTAACTACCACTATAACAACTTTCTAATGTGTAAGAAATTATGCATCTTTACGCTTAATATTTGAAGAGTTGAAGAGTTCTTGTGGAACATGTCTTTTTTGGGATCACATCTGGAAAAAAACATAATTGGAACCACTTCACATAATAAGAATGTGATTCTTCTTCAGAAGATGTGAAACAGAGCCATGCATGTTCTCTCTCCTCAGAATCAAGCCACTGTCTGACGCACTGGGTGACCTGTACAAGCAGTTCAACTCTCTGAAAGATAACCTGGGTGCCCTTTCTGCCAAATTTGACCGGGTCGAGGCCTTCGTGGATGATGTCCAGGCAGGGAAATTCCCCAAGCCCAGACCCAGGCTGCCATCGTGGGCCGCCCCTCGGCGGCCGCTCATGAGGGCCTCGGCCCGGGTACCCCTAAGGGACGCCCCGGCCAAGGCCTCTGACTCGGGACCCAGACCACTGAGGATGAGGACACAGAGAAGGCCTCAGCTGTAGAGGGGGGGGGGTGGGGCAGAGGGGTCAGGGATGGGGGCCTGTGGTGAGGGAGAGGAGCGTACCATTCACCGGGAAGAGCGGGGGGAACAGAGGTCACGGTTGATAGGAGAAAGGGACAAGCTGTATATACTTGTTTTGAAAACTAGCTGGTCTATGACACGTCATCTTGCTAATGTACGAATGTCTTAGAATTTTAGGTCATAATGCTGTAAATGACTAAGAGTAACAGAATTATTCTTATGTAATGAGTGGAAAATATATTTACATGTAATGTGGGCAAAGGAAAGGTTAAGGTGGATTCACTGTTATGCAGCAGTTTTGCCACAGGGTGGCAATATAGTCCCCCTTAAGCCTTTATAGGTCTGCAAGACCAATAGGAAAAGAGAGGGGTTCAAGATGCAGTTTATTTTTGATGATAACTATCTATGTTTATCTGTATATATCATTTGAAGAATGTTCAGTAAGTTGTTTCCAACTGCATTATTCTGCCAAATATACACAGCATTAGAATGAACAGCAAGGATTGAAATGTGATAAAATGTAATGATTTAGTCTCATACCTGACATTAGTTCAAAAGAGATTTGTCCGCATTGGATGACTCCTGTTGTGGAAAAAAATCCGATAAACCACAAAGTAGAAGTAAATTCTGAAAAGGTAAAGTACATTCTTTTTATAATAGGGTAGGTGGTCATCTCTAAATAAAGATATATTCTAACCAAGTATCCTTATGTAATGAGTGGAACATATATATACATATAATGTGTAAAAGTATATATACTCTTTTGATCCTGTGAGGGAAATTTGGTCTCTGCATTTACCCGTGAATTAGTGAAACACATTCAGCACACAGTGAACATGCAGTGAGGTGAAGCACACACTAATCCCGACGCAGTGAGCTACCTGCTCCAGAGGTCCTTGGGGAGCAGTGAGGGGTTAGGTACCTTGCTCAAGGGCACTTCAGCCGTTCCTACTGGTCGGGGTTCGAACCGGCACCCCCAAGTCCAAAGCCCTAACCAGTAGGCCATGGCTGCCCCCCAATTGTGTTTACCAATGTGTTTATACTAAGTTTTACTATTCTATTAGATTCATTTCACATTGATTTGTTTACTTCGTTTTACTATTCTATTAGATTCATTTCACATGGATTTGTTTACTTAGTTTTACTATTCTATTGGATTAATTTCACATGGATTTGTTTACTTTGACACTGAACCATTTACTGATATTCCAATTAAATAAGTTCAATGAATCATGGTATGGTGTTAAGGTTTGGAAATAGATTAATTAATTTAGATTTAAATGACACGAGTGAAATTTCATTCTCACAAGCACCCTCTACATTAATTGGTTGAGAAATTCTTATTTCTTATATTCTTATTTAAATGTATCATGAATAAAGAAATATTTTTTAGCAAAAACACCAATACCACATTATTGGAACCCCAGAAATTATAATGTAATTTAATCTTTTTTCCATTGTTATTCAACTTCTTTAAGTTAATCAGAGTGTCTATGAGCTTTCAAACAATACTCCATGACTTCCTGTTTGACTATGAGTCAAAGTCTCCAAAAAAATCAGCAGTGACCTCCATTTCATTAAGGTGCACAATATTATGATATGATAACCAAAATATGTCTGTCTCTGCCAGGACACTAAAAACATGTGTTTACATATACATGTAACGTGGTTATGTCAGTCCCCTAATGTGAATTCCATTAATATTGCAATAGATGATTTTTAGGCCCTTTTAACTCAACTTTACCAGGGGTGAGATAAAAGTGGAGGGTGCTGTATATGAGAAGATCTTGGCTATACTACCTCTACATAATGACTGAGTGCACTGTTTCTTTTAAATTAAATTAATATAAAATCAAGTTGAATTAACATTAATATAACATTTGAATGAGTATGTATGAATTGACGAACTGATTGTTATAAATAAAATAATAAGGAATCAGAAGGCAGCTTCCTCTCCTCACACCCGCAGGTGTAGTAACTGTAAGTGGCGTGCCCCTTGATCAATCATGTGTGGAAAAGAGAAACCACCAGATTTTCATGGAACTATAAATAGAAACATCAGGTACTTTCCCATGATAAGTAAAACTGATGAGACAGAGATGTGAGGAACAGACAACTAAAATGCAATTTGGTTTAAAATTTCTAAAAATAATCATTTATACATTTTGTCTATGAAATGCACAAAATTTCAGTAAAAGTAGAAAGACTTACCAAACATACTTAATAATATGCTCTTTATTTAAAACAACATTATGGAGTATTCAAAGGAATGTGTAATCTTGCAAATGTAATATGTAGATAGTCCAAAAAGGGTTCAAATCGTTACAGCTCTTAAAAACATATAAAAGACTTCAACCAGACGCATTTATCCTCTGTAAAATTAGCCAGGGGAAAACATATCTACATAATTAGCAACTTTTCCGTTGGCCTCAGTTGCTGCAGTCTGACTGCTTGATGCTCTTGGAGGCTGTGGAGCTGGCACTGGCCACCTGGCAGGACACGTCTTTGTCGCTGGTCCAGTCGGCCGTCTGGATGGTCAAGAGGCTGCTGAGCCGGAACTTCTTGTTGGGCTGCTGCTGAGGGGAGCCGGTGCTGATGCCGCTGCTGACTGGGTTCCCACTGACCGCCCAGCTGACCTCAGCAAAGCCCGTGGGCAGGTCCTCTGCCACACACACCACAGAGACTCTGTCGGCCTGCAGCTCCGCGCTGGACGGAGGAAAGAGGGTCAGAGACGCAGCGGGCAGCGCCGAGTCTGAAACACACACAGCACAAGACACACAGCAGAGATCAGCAGCAGTGGACACATAACAACATGTGTCACACACACAGACAACTATTATAGATGACGGAAATAGTAGCAATAGTAGTATCTCCTAAAAAAATAAAACATCTCAAAGCAACACAAATAAGATACATATTTGCCACTGTCAATATTACTATTCATGAAAAAAAAAACTAACCCTTTGTAGATAAAGATAAATATCTTTCTTATATTGATTGACTTCCGTTGAGATATGTCATATGACCCATTTTACTTCTATACATCAACAACTAATGATCAAATATAATATTGTTCATGTAATTTAATACTTGGCATCATGAATTTTGGTCAGATACTGTACATAAAAACATATAAATCCACAATTATAACCAATGATATATGATTAAATGCATAAAGACCTCAAATCTATAAAATAATGAAAAGTTAATTAAGAAGAAATCTGCTGACTAAAGCATTGAATGAAATGGGACAACCACATCATTCTTAATGCTTCCTCCGAGGTTTTCACAAGCAAGTTTTACAGCATTGTTGATGTAATGCAGTTCTGTCAAATATAAATTCATCACAGTTGGAACTCAGATTGAAAGTGAGTTATTGAAAATACAATATTTACAAAAATCCAGAAATATTTCTGGCACAGTAAATTTGAAAAGGAAAGTTGACTTACCAGTTACAATCAGCTTGGTGCCTTGTCCGAATACCACAGTGATTCATCTCATATCTTCCGTCGTACAAAAACCTCCCCAGTTTCAGAACTGAGAGGTGGAACTGAAACAGCATCTCTCCTCAGACCTTCACTTTCTCCACTTCCTCAAGATCACAACAGTCCCTCCAGGGTTTGGATTAAAATCTCACATCGCAGATTACAGAGGTTCCACAAAGTCACAGTACACACAACTTCAGAGATTAAATCCTTTGTTTTCTTTATATCCAACCTTTCGACATCCAAGGACACGATGTCTTGATAACTGCCATAAGCAGAACTGAGGTCACTGGGTGGGTTTTTGTCATGGTGGAAACCACTGTGATACCGTCTCCTGAGCAGTGCTGTCCCATGTAGCACAGTAATATGTGGCTGAGTCTTCCACAACTACATTGCTGATGAGTAATTGATAGTCTATGGTTGATGAGGCTTTAGATGTGACATGGTCAGATGAGAAACCAGTTCCATAAGCATTTGGAGAACTATGAGAGTGATAGAACCATAACACAAACTGTGGAGTATCAAGAGGAATCTGTTTATACCAAGAAACATATTGGCTCTCATCTTTTGCAATGTTACAGTTCAAAGTTGCTTTCTCATCTGTTTTCACAGAAAGTGATAATGGTGTCTGGGTTACCACTTTCTGACAGCTGATATCTGTGGAGAAGAATGTGCAAAATTAATGTGAATATTTTGTTGTTGGTGTTGGTCTGCCTACATAATATATTGTCATTTATATCTTACCATGTATAAATAATATGAACTTACATGCCAGAGCCGTGATGAGAGTGCAGAGTGTCCCCAGCATGTTGTCAGTGTTGTGGAGTGAACGGCTCCTACTGTCCAGCAGAGAGATGAGCAGAGGTGGAGTGTGAGGAGAGGACACACTGCAGGACCCTCCTATAAGGACACAAGCAGCTGGGGAGGGGGAGGGATGATGGGGCATCAGCCAATCACTAGTTGTGTCTTATGGTTATTAATCCATGATACTGTGCCAACCAACTGTAAATCACAATTGAACTTAAAAACGTAGGAAACGGAACGTACATGTGCAACGAGAGGATCGCTGGCAGTCCTGGAAAACAGAGCTGTTCTTTGAGTTCTTTTTTTTGTCAGTAAGGGACTGCAGACTCTGCAGTTTAGACATAGTTTAGACAGAGTCTTTGCAACTTATTTTATATATTTAATATTTTAATGTACCTTCCCCTTCCTTTACTGTGTTGTATAACTTCATTTTTGGTCATGGGATCTCAGCTTCCTTGTAAATGAATGCTTCCCTTAATGAACTCTCCAAGAATAAAATACCGGTAAACTTATACCACTACAAGACTACAGTACTTCATTTCAGCTCCGCAGCTAAAGGATTACAGTTACACAGGTAAAGAGACAAAAAAAGAAAGTTAAAGTTCTTCTTCCATGGCAGCATGGTGAGGAAAAAAGGTAAAGTCATCAATCTCTACATTTTATAGTCCATTTTATTAGGTTGCTATGGGTAAATGAAAAATGTTTCTTTTAGATTCATCATCATAGAACTTATCTTTGATGCTCTTTGATAAACCAATACATAGCTACAAACTCTCACCCATTCGATTGGCGTGAGAGTGTGTGGAGCCGATCAAATGAATGAATCTCACGGTCAATGCGTGAGAGTTGGCAGCTACTGTGTGCATTCAGAGCAACTGCACATTGGTGCTCCAGTGGCAGCATGGTGAGGAAAACAAAGGTTAAGTCATGCATCTGTGTATTTTCATTTTATTAGGTCATTATGGGTGAATGAAAAGGCAAAGAGAACTTCTCTTTGATGCTCTTTTATAAACCATTCAGAGCAACTGCACATTGGTGCTCCAGTGCTGCTGATGCTGACTGAAAGCAGAAGTGAGTGTGAGCAGTGAGGAGGTTTTTGTCATGGGCTGAATCACTGTGATACGTTCTCATTGCCGTCCCATGTGTTACAGTAATACACAGCAGAGTCTCCCACCTCTACAGTGTTAATGATCAAACTGTAGTCAGTCTGAGAGGAATGTTTTGAATCAAATTTAGGTGCTGAGAAGCCAGATCCATATGTAGGAGAACTGTTACTGCGATAAAACATCAACATGTACTGTGGAGTTTCTCCTGGAATCTGTTTATACCACCAAGCATAATTGCCAGTCACAGTTCCCAGGTTGCAGTGCAGCGTGGCTCTCTCCTTTCCTCACGGTGAGAACAGGAGGCTTCTGGGTCACTACAGTGACGCCACTCACACCTGAAAAGAACAACAGCACACATGTAACAGCCATATGCACCCTCTCCCATCCAGCAGACACACACTAAAGCCTGCAGTGGGTCTTACATGCCAGAGCCGTGATGAGAGTGCAGAGTGTCCCCAGCATGTTGTCAGTGTGTGGAGTGAACGGCTCCTACTGTCCAGCAGAGAGATGAGCAGAGGTGGAGTGTGAGGAGAGGACACACTGCAGGACCCTCCTATAAGGACACAAGCGCTCAGAAATCAACCAATCAGGTTTAGTCCCTTAAAAATGTAACAGAATCTTTTTACCCCAGCTCGTCTATTAGTTTATAATTAACAGATACCAGAAATAACATGCAATGGGACAATGAAATATTTATCACACAAATACATCCACATTCATCTTAGTACTCTATTATTAAAGTCTAGTTTAATCAATTAATTTGGGTATTCAGCAGCTAAATAGTTTCACCAACAGCTATTTTTGGTAATAAAAATGATTTTACATGTTTTTCTGGTCAGGTGAGATGACCAACTCTGTGTAGCATCACCATGTTTTCTCACATAATCTATCACTTCACATCATAATGTATGACTTTAGTCATCCAGACTGACATCAAACTAGTTGTAGTGCATGATATTCAGTCAGTGTAGATGTAGCTGTTTTGCTTATTTATAATTAACATATGAAAACTGTCTGTTCCTGATTATTTGTGAACTATTTATTTGTTGTTTTACTTGGGGCAATGGTGATGTGATAATTAAAAATGGTATTTTCTTTCAGTGTCTGAAGCAGACAAATCTATCCATTTAAATTTCTTAAAGATCATCCTTAAATGACTCTCATTATATGATTCCTGTTCAGATACTGAGAGGACAGAAATGAAATTCACTGTCTTGGTTGACTGCGTGTGAGGATTCGTAAAGAGGGTTTCGGGTATTTGCATTGTCAGAAATAGAGAGCCGAGGCCAGCAGGTGTATCCTGTGTGACCTGGGTAGAGTGTGAGAGGTGCTGGAACAGCCTGACTGGTGCTGGTGGGAGTTGGACACACACTTCACACTCTGAAATATACAAGAGGTAAAGCTGTGTTGATAACTCACTTCATTCTCTAAATGTGTCCGTATCTTTCTCTCCTTTGGTCAGAAATGGAATAAAACTGTTTGTTCATACAAATCTGAGATTTCTTTTACTCCATAATAATAATGTTTGTATTATAGAAGGTGCTGAAGATTTCAGAAGACTTTGTGTAAAATGATAAATCACTTCGCTTTTTTACCTTTGAGACTATCAAGGCGACCAAAAGACAACTACAGAGGACGATCTTTGATCAGAGCATGGCTCTTTACTGCCACCATGTGTTTTTACTCAGAAATGCAGTTTTCACAACGTAACACATGCAATTATGACATACAGTTTTTCTCAGTCGCTTTTGGTGCATTTCTCGAATTATAATGAACATTTGAACATTTGAACATTTCTTAAAACAATTAGTGCAAACCGCACCACATAGTGGATAACTTGCAAAAGGACGTTTCTTGCTCATAATGCTTAGTTGTTGCCTCAAAAGCAAATATTTATGCCAATAAAACAGTCACTGCAATCAGAATGGTAAGTCATGATGCCATTGTTTGTCAAGATAGTCAAACCGATTTATCCTGTTGTCAGTATGACAGTTTACTTTGTACATATTTTCTAATGAATAATGCGCAAGGCAGCACTATTTTTTATTTCAAAACTACAATGATACACATTATTGTGTTTGGAGGGGGTTGATTGCAAAACAGAGGATATGTTTCAAAGTTTTAACTGTTGACAGACATTGTGACTGTATAAAGAAAACCAAGGCTTTTACAGCATTGTTCAAATGACCAATATACCATAAAACACCCCTTGGTCAGAGCTGTGCACCACTGTAGATCTTTCTATACATCCTGACGTTCCCTTCTGTCAGGTCACATATGTATTTGCTAAACAGATTATGCCAACTAGTTATGACAGCTAGTTCAACACATTTGCTTGTAATGACACAATCAATGAAGTAATGCCAATTTGTTTTATGGGGTAGGACTATTCAGCAGGGAACCAGTATAGTCCAACTTTCTCTCGTTTGTTCAGAAATCAAAGAAAACGGTTTGTTCATACAATTCTGAGATTGCCTTCACTTCATAATAATAATGTCTGTAATATATTAGGTGTTCCTCTTTTTACCTTTGAGAAGAACAGGGAATGATCTTAGATCAGAGCATGGCTCTTTACTGCCACCATGTGTTTTTACTCAGAAATGCACAGCACAAACTAAGCAATTATGACTTACATTTAATTTCGAAATTAGGTCAAAACCTTTTGTTAAAATAGATAGATAGATAGATAGATAGATAGATAGATAGATAGATACATACATACATACATACATACATACATACATACATACATACATACTTTATTGATCCCCAAAGGGGAAATTCAAGGTCTCAGTAGCATACAGACATCAGACACAACATGCACTTACATCAGAAAAAGTAATACAATAAAAAACTCCACTGTACAATAGAGAGTAGAAGATAAACATGATACTAAAATACTAAATACTAAATATACTATATAAACTAAATCAAATATCAACATAGTGTGCAAGCATGACAGGGCAGGGACTGAGCCTGTAATTCAGTGTGCATTGTAAGGTGTTCTATGAGAATGAGTGTCATGGTGATGGTGCAAATAAGTAAGTCCAACAGTGCGGGGAGGGGGGGATGAGGATGAGGATGATCGCTTCCTTGTTGTCCCTGCCAAGGGTGCCATGGTCGTGGACCCTTCACCAGACACAAGCTAGATGCAATATACAGTTGAAAGGGTGGGGATAGTGCAATATCAGTATGGTTTAAGATTAAAAATAAATATAGTGCAAGGCAGTTCAGTGCAATGATCATGTATTAATAATACTATTGTAACTGGGGACAAATTACTTCCTCAGTCTGTCAGTGGTGCATGGCATAATATGATTATAACATCTGAAAATCAGTTAGTCTGCTAGAATTTAGTAACTGTAATATCAGTACAATAATCAGTACTGATTTTTGTTGGATCAATTTAGTAATTGTAATATCAGTACAATAATCAGTACAAATGAGTGTAATTTGAGATTCTTTTTTAAAGGACAAAAAGTCTTCTCCATTTACTATAAAGTTTAAAAATATTGTGTCTTTTAAATATGCCTTCAGGTAGGATTGGTCTCTGACTTGTGTTTATTGTGTAACTAATCTCCCATGCACTCTACATTGTTATACTTTTATAAATGAAATATATTTTATACCTATAGGTATGCTAATATCAAACACTGAATAGCTAACTGGCCTCTTGTACATGTCCTACCATCTCTCCACACACTATATGGATAAAAGTACAGGGACTAATGCCATCACACCCACAGGAACTTAATTGACATCCCATTCTCAATCCATTAATAAAGACTAAAAAAGTATCCTTTTGTGATGAGTGGAAAATATATTTATTTAAGGTGGACGAAAGAAAGTTCAAGGTGAATTCACTGTTGTGCAGCAGTATTGCCACATGGTGGCATTATAGTGCACCTGAGGCCTTTGGACGTCTGAATGTAACAATGATGAATGTACTGTATGAATGTAACGATTTATTAAAAACACATGGCAGGAAAAAATCCTTTCTTTTCATGTAATTTCATTTGCAAAAGGCTGTAATCATATTCTGTGGTCAGATGGAATGAAAATGAGATTTCTGGCGAAAACACTCATGATGAGTTCGGTGTATGCTACATACAAGAATGACTATCCAGAAAATAACCCCATTCCTGCTGGTGGAGGGACTGTGGAATGAAAGACCTGCAGTAGCGTTCCTTCTTACAAGATGGGTGCAGCAGTCGGTTACTAAAAGAGCTGCTTAGAGGTCCCACTGTCTCGTGCAGGGGGTGAGAGGGGTTGGCCATGATGGATGCAAGTTCGTCCAACATCCTCCTCTAAACCCACCACCTCAGGTGTCCAGAGAACAAAAAGTGCTTAACAGTGACCTGCACACACCGAAGGACCTCAGTCTTCTCAGCAGATGGAGCGACTTTGGCCCTTCTTGTACAGGGCATCTGTGTTGTGTGTCCAGTCCACTCTATTGTTAAGGTGAACACCATTAGATAGACTTATACCACCTCAATCTCCGCTCCCTGAATGCTCAGTGGTGCAAATGATGGCGCCTTGCTGCGAAAGTCAGTCACCATCTCTTTAGTCTTACTGGCGTGCATCCAAAGGTAATTTCCTCCACACCACTCGACAATGTTGGCAATGACCTCCCTATATTCCAGACCATTCCCCATCAATGGCTGTGTCATCTGAGAACTTCTGGAGGTGACAGCTGTCTGTGTGTTGTATCTGAAGTCCAATGTATACAGGGTGAAGAGAAAGAGGGAGAGCACTGTACCTTGTGGGGCCTCTGGGCTGCAGACTACCACATCCAACTCACAGCCACGTAGTCTCACATACTGTGGTCTGTTAGTGAGGTAGTCGGTGATCCAGGCAGCCAGGTTGCAGTCCACCCCAGCTCTTTCCAGCTGCACCCTCATCAGTGCTGAATGAATTGTGTTAAAAGCACTGGAAAAAGGTGAGAGAGGGAACGGTGGAGCTGGAACACCTGGTCGGTACGCGAACTGGAGCGGGTCCATCTCATTGCTTACCAGGCATCGAAGGTGGTTTAGAACGATCCACTCCATGCTCTTCATCAGATGGGATATCATGGCTACTGGTCTGAAATGGTTAGGCTCCCAAGGGTGTGCAGTCTTGGAGACAGGAACAACACAGGAGGTCTTCCACAGGGTTGGGACTTCCTCCAGCCTGAGGCTAACGTTGAAGATGTGTTGTAGAAAGACCCCGCAGTGTTGATCTGCACATTCTGTGAGCATCCTGGAACTGATACCGACAGGGCTCGTAGCGTTTCCTGCTTTTGTCTTCCTTAGCACACACTCTCACCTGTTCTGCTGTTATAGAGAGGCTGGGGGGTGGGGGGATTAGTGTGACAGGGGTGCAACTGGTGACAGTGGGGCCCCAGGGGAGGGAATGGGAGAGGGGTGATGGAGTAGCACTGACTGGTCTGGTCTCTAGTGGGCAGGTGCTGGGGCGGAAGGGCAGGCAACATCCAATCGGTTGGAAAACAGTTTTGTGTTAAATTTATTCGCCCATTCCCTACAGTATCTCCATGTTCAGGGCGTCTTCCACTGTCTTTACCATGGCCTGAGATCATTTTCAAACCCCTCCAGATGCTCCTCCAGTTTCCTCCTGTAGGTGTCTTTCTCTTCCTTATCTCCCTCTTCAACCTCTGCACTCTCCTCAGCCCCTCTTTGTCCCCAGATCTAAAAACCGTCTTCTTCTCGTTCAGAAGGGCCTTCAGCTCAGGGGTCACCCAGGGTTTGTTGTTGGGGAAAACACCTCACCCTCTTGACAGGTATACAGAAGTTGATGTAGTCTGTCATGCAAGTTTGTCAGACTATCCACATCTTCTCAGTCTGTTGTATCAAAACAGTCTCTGAGCGCCATGCTGGTCCATGCTCAGCAGACCATTTCCTTACATACCTCTTGGCTGTCGGTTGTTTGTTCACTAAAGGTATGTAGCCAGGAAGCAGATAGACTAGGCTGTGATCAGAACAGCCCAGTTGAGAGAGAGGTAATGATCTATATGCATCTTTTATGTTTACATAAAATAAGTCTAAAGTTCTATTTTCTCTAGTGTGGCAGTTTACATACTGTGTGAATATCAGATGTGGTAGACAGGAAGGCATGGTCAACGTCCCCAGAGATAAGAAGGAGGGCTTGGGGATGAGATGTCTGCAATTCAGACACCATGTGCAGTACCTAAGTATTTTTACTGGCCCCAAAAAGTCACTTTTACATAAAAATATATTTTTCATTATTACATTGTAATAAAGCCCCTCTTTCTGTTTGGCTTATAGCTTCAACTAGTTAGCATGGTAGGTAAGCTGAAATTACTTGTGTCGGTGATGGTTAGAAAAACTAACATTGGCACAAACGGGCCAGTGACCAGCCTACCAATGTGCTCGACATGCTCTTTTACTTGTCTCAGGCCAGGGGGGCGTTGCTTATATTGAACCCTGCCTGCAGGTGTAGTAACTGAGTGGCGTGGCCCTTGATCAATCGCGTGTGAAAAAGAGAAACCACCAGATTTTAATGGAACTCTAAATAGAAATGAAGAAACAGGTACTTCCCCATAATGAGCAGGACTGATGAGAGATGTGGCGAAAAGACATCTCAAATGCAGTTTGGTTAAAAAAAAGGGTCAAATAATCATTTATAGATTTTGTCTATGAAATGCACATACATGTAATTTCAGTGGAAAGTAGGAAGTAAGAAGCAGGAAGACCAGAAGAAGTCAAAGACCAAACAAACTTAATATGCTCTTTATTAAAATAAAATAATGCAGCATTCAAAAGAACATTCAATCTAAAATTTTAGTAAAAAACTTTGGCCTCAGTTGCTGCATTCTGACTGCTTGATGCTCTTGGAGGCTGTGGAGCTGGCACTGGCCACCTGACAGGACACGTCTTTGTCGCTGGTCCAGTCGGCCGTCTGGATGGTCTGCAGGTGTAGTAACTGTGAGTGGCGTGCCCCTTGATCAATCGCGTGTGAAAAAGAGAAACCACCAGATTTTCATGGGACTCTAAATAGAAATGAAGAAACAACAGGTACTTCCCCATAATGAGTAGGACTGATGAGAGATGTGGGGAAAAGACATTTCAAATGCAGTTTGGTTTAAAAAAAAAAAAAAAAAAGTCAAATAATCATTTATGGATTTTCTCAATGAAATGCACATAATTTCAGTGGAAAGTAGGAAGTAAGAAGCAGGAAGACCAGAAGAACAACTTAACAAACAAACTTAATAATATGCTCTTTATTAAAATGAAATAATGCAGCATTCAAAAGAACATTCAATCTGTAAGATTTTAGTAAATATCAGCCACTTTTCCTTTGGCCTCAGTTGCTGCAGTCTGACTGCTTGATGCTCTTGGAGGCTGTGGAGCTGGCACTGGCCACCTGGCAGGACACGTCTTTGTCGCTGGTCCAGTCGGCCGTCTGGATGGTCAGGAGGCTGCTGAGCCGGAACTTCTTGTTGGGCTGCTGCTGAGGGGAGCCGGTGCTGATGCCGCTGCTGACCGGGTTCCCACTGACCGCCCAGCTGACCTCAGCAAAGCCCGTGGGCAGGTCCTCTGCCACACACACCACAGAGACTCTGTCGGCCTGCAGCTCCGCGCTGGACGGAGGAAAGAGGGTCAGAGACGCAGCGGGCAGCGCCGAGTCTGAAACACACACAGCACAAGACACACAGCAGAGATCAGCAGCAGTGGACACATAACAATATGTCTCTCAAACACACACAGAGACAACTAGTATAGCTGAGAGAAGTAGTAACAAAATATCTATCTAACACACAAAGGATTACCTGTAATGAATCTGTAATGTTTATCTGTAATGTGCTCAAGAGCCAGCTTAACTTTAGAGAATAAGTTAAGGTGAGGGAAGTAGTAGCAGGAGAAACACTTTTATTGATGCATACATGTTGCAATATCACCTTTTTACTATAAATCTTAAAGCAACACAAATAAGATGTTTGCCACTGTCAACATTAGTATTTAGTGACAATAATGCTAGCTTGTTGTAGAATGTTTTATCTTATATTGGTTGATTTATGTTGACACATGTGTAAGGATCCTAATTACCAGGCTGATGATAATCTTTTCAGTCATATATTGACTCTTGATCAACTACTAAGTGTGGGCCTATTGTGGGCCTACTGTCACATGTCCACAGGAGCAGTTAACTATAGGGACAGGAAATGTAATCAAATGTATACCTTGTCATGTCTTGATTGATTCACTCTCACTACAACAATGGTCTCAAGTCTCATCAAAGTACTCTCAAATCAGATGACCTCCAACCATGTGATCCCAAATCAATGTAACCAACCACAAACTAGGTAGCCTACCGTATTTAAGTGAGGTTCACAGAGCATTCTAGGAGCCATTCTGTAGTCAGAATCTCCCGCACCACTAAGGTGTGTAGTCATCATCCTCTGAGCTGGTATGTTCATTCTCTGATTGCTTCATATGGTTTCCTAAATGTTCCTTTAACCTGTTTTCGTGACTTTCACATTATTCATTTAGATGTACCTTCTATAATGTATTGGATAAATAGCTTGTGTCTGACAAATAAATTGTTATGCTTTGACCCGCATAGTTTTCTAGAGTTTCTTTAGATATCCCTCAAGTTGAAGATGGGCCAGGAGGAACGGCTAGGATTAGTCTCCAGGGCCGTGGGGGCTAAATCAGTGAAAGTGTAGGCATGCTACCAGGAGAACTGGCCATCGTATTGTACTGTGGTGGGTCACTGATTTTATTAGTAGTCTGGAATTAGACAGCTAACCTTAGCACACCCTGAACCCTCTGTAGCTTCGGTAAGGTGTTCTGTCCAGATGAGCATAGTGGTCCAGGCCAGCACTATAGCCTCTGACCGACTTTCACACTAGGATCATTACTCAAGTGAAGGCGCCTCCCGAATTAATCGGCCGAGGAGGGCCTCGCACACTATTCTTGGGGAAGATGCGTCTAATTAAATAGCTAGAAGGCATTCTTGTAACAGCATTGTGGGTAGGCCCACATCGGCCTACTATGGATAGTACTATTACGTTGACCGAAACTTCTCCATATCTAGCGGGGTCAGAATCATTAGGTTAACAGGGGTTCTATAATCAATTGTTATTTCCAACAGCGCGCGGACAGCTTCACGATTTCCTTCGACCACTCCCAGTTCCCTCATTGGTCCTGACGAGTGACGTCTTACACATGCCATATGATAGATTAAAATACATCTTCAACAATGTTCAAATACGGTATTGCCATTGTGAAAGTATGTAATTTAATACTTGGTATAGATATGAATTTCAGGAAAATACATTCAATCTTAAAATACAGTTATCATCAATGATTAATTCAATTCAGAAGCACCCCAATCTAAAAAATATATAAAGTTAATTAAAAAAATAAATACTCATGGATTTTGGTAAATTTAAGATTTTTTCACTATATGCTATTAATAACAATATGTATGGTACAGAATAGTTGTGCTGACTTAAGTATTTAATGAAATGGGATAAAATAATTTATTAAAGTTTCTTCCAAAATTTTGACAAAAGAAAAGCATAATGTATGTAGGTCTAACCATTATAAATTCCACACAGTTAAAACTTGCACAGTTTGAAAAACAATGATCAAAAATACAACATTTACAACAATCCACAAATACTTATATTAGTCCCATTAGTCCCATTGGTGCAATACATTTGAAAAGGAAAGTTGACCTACCGGTTACAATCAGCTTGGTGCCTTGTCCGAATACCACAGTGATTCATCTCATATCTTCCGTCGTACAAAAACCTCCCCAGTTTCAGAACTGAGAGGTGGAACTGAAACAGCACCTCTCCTCAGACCTTCACTTTCTCCACTTCCTCAAGATCACAACAGTCCCTCCAGGGTTTGGATTAAAATCCCACATCACAGATTACAGAGGTTCCACAAATAGTAACAGCACGCAAAACTTCAATCTTTTGTTTTCCTTATATTCAACCTTTCGATATCCAAGGACACGATATCTTCATTACTGCCATGAGCAGAACTGATGTCACTGGGTGGGTTTTTGTCATGGTGGAAACCACTGTGATACCCACTCATTAGCAGTGCTGTCCCATGTAGCACAGTAATATGTGGCTGAGTCTTCCACAACTACATTGCTGATGAGTAACTGATAGTCTATGGTTGATGAGGCTTTAGATGTGACATGGTCAGATGAGATGCCAGTTCCATAAGCATCTGGAGAACTATGAGAGTGGTAGAACTTTAACACAAACTGTGGAGCATCAAGAGGAATCTGTTTATACCAAGAAACATAGTAGCCCTCATGTTTGGCAATGTTACAGTTCAAGGTTGCTTTCTCAGTTGTTTTCACAGGAAGTGATAATGGTGTCTGGGTTACCACTTTCTGACAGCTGATATCTGTGGAGAAGAATGTTTGAAATGAATGTGAATATGTTGTTGTTGGTGTTTGTCTGTCTACATAATATATTGTCATTGATATTTTATCAAATAATAACTTACATGCCAGAGCCGTGATGAGAGTGCAGAGTGTCCCCAGCATGTTGTCAGTGTGTGGAGTGAACGGCTCCTACTGTCCAGCAGAGAGATGAGCAGAGGTGGAGTGTGAGGAGAGGACACACTGCAGGACCCTCCTATAAGGACACAAGCGCTCAGAAATCAACCAATCAGGTTTAGTCCCTTAAAAATGTAACAGAATCTTTTAACCCCAGCTTGTCTATTAGTTTATAATTACCAGATACCAGAAATAATATGGAATGGGACAATGAAATATTTATCATACAAATACATTTACATTAATCTTAGTACTCTATATTAAATTCTAGTTCTATCTATTAATTTGGGTATTCAGCAGATGAATAGTTTCACCAACAGCAACAGCTATTTTTGGTAATAAAAATGGTTTTACATGTTTTTCTGCTCAGGTGAGAGGACCAACTCTGTGTAGTATCACCATGTTTTCTCACATAATGTATCATAATGTATCTCTTCACATCTTAATGTAGATAGATAGATAGATAGATAGAGAGATAGATAGATAGATAGATACAGTAGATAGATAGATAGATAGATAGATAGATAGATAGATACTTTATCGATCCCCAGGGGATCAATAATCCAGACATTAAACTAGTTGTAGTGCAGGATATTCAGTCAGTGTAGATGCAGCTGTTTTGCTTATTTATAATTAACATATGAGAACTGTCTGATCCTGATTATTTATGAACTATTTATTCATTGATTTACTTGGGGCAATGGTATTGGGATTTCTAAAAAATTAGAAATGTTCTTTTAATTTCAGGATCTGAAGCAGACATCTATCCATTTAAATTGCTTAAAGATCAGCCTTAAATGACTATCGATATGATTACTGTTCAGATACTAAGAGGACAGAAGTGAAATTCACTGTCATGGCTGACCGCGTGTGAGGATTCGTAAAGAGGGGTTTCGTGTATTTGCATTGTCAGAAATAGAGAGCCGAGGCCAGCAGGTGTATCCTGCGTGACCTGGGTAGAGTGTGAGAGGTGCTGGAACAGCCTGACTGGTGCTGGTGGGAGTTGGACACACACTTCACACTCTGAAATATACAAGAGGTAAAGCTGCGTTGATAACTCACTTCATTCTCTAAATGTGTCCGTATCTTTCTCTCCTTTGGTCAGAAATGGAATAAAACTGTTTGTTCATACAAATCTGAGATTTCTTTTACTCCATAATAATAATGTTTGTATTATAGAAGGTGCTGAAGATTTCAGAAGACTGTGTAAAATGATAAATCACTTCCCCTTTTTACCTTTGAGACTATCAAGGCGACCAAAAGACAACTACAGAGGACGATCTTTGACCAGAGCATGGCTCTTTACTGCCACCATGTGTTTTTACTCAGAAATGCAGTTTTCACAACGCAACACATGCAATTACTGTAAGAGCTACAGTTTTTCTCAGTCGCTTTTGGTGCATTTCTCCACTGTTAGTGCATTTCTCAAAAACAATTAATGCAAACTGCACCACATAGTGGATAATGTGCAAAAGAACTTCTTGCTCAAAATGCTTAGTTTTTGCCTCAAAAGCAAATATTCATGCCGATAAAATGGTCAATGCAATCAAAATGGTAATTCATGATGCCATTGTTTGCCAAGATAGTCAAACCGATCTGTCCTGTTGTCAATATGACAGTTTCTTTGTACGTACTGTATATAATGAATAATGCGCAAGGAAGCACTATTTTCTATTTCACTATAAGTTACACATTATTGTGCTTGGAGGGGGTTGATTGCAAAACAGTGGATATGTTTCAAAGTTTTAACTGTTGACAGACATTGTGACTGTATAAAGAAAACCAAGGCTTTTACAGCATTGTTCAAATGACCAACATACCATAAAACACCCCTTGGTCAGGGCACCACATTACATCTTTCTATACATCCTGACGTTCCCTTCTGTCAGGTACATATGTATTTGCTAAACAGACTATGACAACTAGTTATGACAGCTAGTTCAACACATTTGCTTGTAATGACACAAGCGATGAAATAATGCCAATTTGTTTTATGGGGTAGGACAATTCAGCAGGGAACCAGTATAGTGTATTTTGACCAACATGATATTAGCCATTGAAAAACAACAACAACAACAAAAACACAAAATAGCAGACATTTGTACAAAATCAGTTGTATGGATGTCCTAAAACATTGCTATTGTTCAAGATGGGGAGAAACTGCTTCAGTGATGTGTACAAGTGATAAGATGATATGGAGCTTGAACAAACAGTTTTGATAATTACAATTCTAAACTTAATTCTTTGGTTAAAATATAAATGTATTTAATTTGTAAATGAGTTAGTCTGCTGGAGCATCTATTCAGTAATTCTGATACTCAGTAAAAATGAGTAGTTTGAGATTCTTTTTTAAATTACAAAAGGCAGCTTTCCCCTTTTCTTACTTTTCCTAAGGTTAAAAGTTGAAACACATAATGTCTTTTCAATAAGAAATGACGAAGACAACTGTCATGTTGTGATAATTTTCTGAATTTCCAGATACTGTAGTTGCCTTGTCATTACCATAAAAAGGACTACTTTAAATGTCTGCATATGTTTTGTCCTTCTGCAGATCAGTTCCACTGTAACTGGTCTGGTAGACTTTCAGGTAGGACTTCAGGCAGATTGAAAGCCTCTGACTTATGTTTATTGTCCACAGTATGTAACTTCCCATGCACTACTGTGCAGCTATGGCATCTGCACTTGTACTGTACAAGTTAACCTTTAAACACTGTTGCTACCCCCCTTATTTACTGTTTGCGGTCAAATTTGACTGTACAGATTTAACTGCTCTTATTTGAACATAAATACCAAAACCATGACAAAAAGTATTTTTAATAGAACATTTATTGTAAAAAGAACCTCATTAGAACATTAACATCTACAACACGAGTGTGGGTGTGTGTGTCTGTGTCTGCGTGCATGCATATGTGTGAGAACATTGGTGGTTCACATGCACAAGTGGCAACATGAACTGTGTGTGTGTGTGTGTGTGTGTGTGTGAGTGGGTGTACATGTGTGTGTATGTGTGTGTGTCTGTGTGTGCGTGCATGTACTGTATGTGTGTGTTCACATTGGTGGTGGTGGTGGTTCACATGCACAAGTGGCAACATGACAAGATGAACTGACAACATGAACTGTGTGTGTGTGTGTGTTTGTGTGTGTGTGTGTGTGTGAGAGAGAGAGAGAGAGAGAGAGAGAGAGAGCCCGTTGTAACTGCCATCGTTAATGCAGCAGAGAAAGATATGCTTTGGACACTAGTACTAAACATGTGCCTCGTCACAGTACCACGGATGGCCTTTAAACAAGCCTTGGCCAGTGGCCGCATCTACAAACAACTGGCAGTGAAGACTCACCTGTGGATTTTAACAACTACGTGCGCCAACTTCATGATAAAATCATGAAGTAACAACCCATACGGACAAAACTATGTGACCTAGGCTATCATTGCAAGCTAGTGGTGTTGATCTTTGGCAGCTTGGGGCATGTCCACAATCTTGTTTTCAGTGGGTTAAGGCTGGCAGGGCTCTCCAGCAGAAAAACAAAACAGCTAGCGAAGGTTTTGCTCCATATCTGCAGTTATAGGCAGCCTTGCAGTATGGCGCAGGAGATGTTTTTTGTACCCCTGAATACCATTGAGTGACAAAGCCCTATCTTATCTCTTGAAATATTTGAATCCTGTCTGTTGTAATATGATTTGTGGATTTAAATAAAGAATTAAAATGTGTGTGTGTGTGTGTGTGTGTGTGTGTGTGTGTGTGTGTGTGTGCGAACATTGGTGGTTCACATGCACAAGGCAACATGACAAGATGAACTGACAACATGAACTGTGTGTGTGTATGTGTGTGTGTGTGTGTGTGTGTGAGAGAGAGAGAGAGAGAGAGAGAGAGAGGGAGAGAGTGGGTGTGTGTTAGTGGGTGTACATGTGTGTGTGTGTGTGTGTGTGTGTGTGTGTGTGTGTGTGTTTCAGGGTATTTCCTCAGGGTATTTACCCTCTCCTTAAATATGTATTGGGACCACTGCCATTAACCACAGGAACTTCAGTGCCATCATATCCATAGGTATCAATATGGAGTCCTCCCACCCCCCAACCCCACATCCTCTCATCTAAGTTTGCACTGTAGTGCATCCTAGTGGACACATGTCACACTGAATACCCACAAGGTGACTGTTGCAATATCCCTGTGCCTGCATGTTTGTGATGGATCTACTGCACAGAGTAGGTGGAAACGGTATAGTCATTCTTCTATGTATGCCAAATCCTCCTTGAATGTAGGCTATGTTGGAAAAGGGCTACTTTTCATCTGACCAGAGAACATGATTGCAGTACTTACATTTATGGTTAAATGACAAGAAAGGCTTTCCCCTGTTTGTATGGTCACTTCTAATGTTTTTTAGACTTGTGACCCCAAGACACTACTTTTATCTGTATCTGTCCAACAATGATTCTTCAGAAATATTTGTCTCTTTTACCATCTGCTTCCCTGTGTGTATAGGGACAAGGTAGACATGGGACCAATAGTTGTTCCATTTGATTGGAACTTCGCAATTATTATTTTAACTACAAATTGGCAATTTTAGGCAAGTCCCTGTTTTTTTGTCCAATACAATCCACTACATTACAGAAAAAAGCAAAATGGTTAACAGACCATTAGCTGTAACTTGCTACCAGTGTGAGTATGTAGAGAATTGATGAAACATTTTGTTTCTCACTCTTTTGTTTCTCATCAATGATATTAGACAAAAGTTTGTGTCAAATTAGTAAACAGTTACAGTGGTGCTTATGATGGCTGCGATGATAGGCCTACTGCTACTACAAAACCAAAACGTATTGTACAAATGTATAATTATATATAAAAAAGAAACGAATAAATCCTGGATAACTCGTCAAAACTTTTACTAGGTCAGATTGCAAAATTGCTGCGTCTGAACTGAGATCAAATTTGTGAGTTTTCGTTTGGTTCCCTCTGCAAGATGGCGCTCTCACTGTGCGCAGTCTAACAGAGCTCATCCAATTCATTAGTCCGTGGCTGGCGTAATGAGGGGACTGCGGCTTATGGAAAAGAGTGTGGCTGGAACTCTACATACAATATGGTTTAACTCACCTCGCCTTCACGTAGGAAAGTCACTTAGTTAATAACCCTAATCTTACAGTGATTTACTGTGCGTAGCTGCCAAATGTTGGATGCACGGACACGGATGGTAATGTTTTAAATAAAAGCATCACGTTGACGAGGGACCGATCGAGTGCGCTGTGTCTTCACTTCAAGGGACCGCACCACAAGCAACCTAATGGACGAGAGGCAAGCAAGGAAAACACGATTGTTTAGGTCGGCTGAAAGACAAGTGAATGACTGCGGTAAATTCCAAACAGAGACGAGCGGAAATGTTTTCCGACATCTGTTTCTTAATCGGATGCATCTGATGCAAGAGAAAAAGGGATAGAAAAACAGAGTGGCGCGGTTCACTGAGAATCAAGGAGAAAATGCTGCATTTATCTCTGCTGTTTTTTCTGTAGCCGGACAGATTCCTTTTTTCTAATTCAAATTTCTTCTCACCGCATTGCATCTCAAGCCTTATGAGGAAAATGACCGCGTCTGTGTTGGTGGCAGTCATGTCCTCCGCTTTCTTCAACCCGAGCTTTGCCTTCAGTTCACATTTTGACTCAGGTAGGTGAACACGTCACCTACGTTGACTGAATACATGCGATGGTGTGATGGACATTACAGACGAGTTTAACATGAAATGATGCGCAAACTGTGTGTGTGTGTGTGTGTGTGTGTGTAAACACGTAAGCATGTGTGTTTCAGTTTGTGTGTACATATCAGCAGCGTATGACATCTGTCAGGTTACACTAGTATTGCGATCAATTCGACGCACTCCATGTTCGATGAGCTAAAATATGACATTTTCTGAATAGCATACTCTGAAAGAAATGGTTCCATATTTTAGGATAGGATTTGGCAGCATGGGAAAATCACATAAGCTGTAAAAACATCAACAGTGTTAGAGTTAGAGTTAGAGACGTCAGAAGCCATGTTGTGTAATGCGTATGAGTAAGAGTGGCCTGCTCCAGTGGTCGTGCGGTTTTACCTTTGAGTTGGAATGGCCTGCAGCAGCTTTCATTTGCTTTCTATTGCTGTCTTGTCATGTCACGTGATAAGTTGGATGTGCATATGTTAGTGTGAGTAGACCTAGTGACTAGAATACTTTTTCACATTAACACACACACACACACACAC